>NC_068938.1:34884359-35051859 GCF_016801865.2 Culex pipiens pallens | reverse complement strand
GGTCATGTTAAATTAATTGACGCGTAATGTTGTGGTGATTTCATTCGAAATTACTCGGAAAAAGTTATGGATTTGACCTTTATCAAGAATTTTCAGTGTTTTTGCATAACGTTACCCTACATTTCAAATTGTTTTGAGTCGAATTGATCTTTTTCAATTTTCCGTACAACCATATGCCACAAGAAGCAAACTAGCTTTCGACCGCAAATTTCAATCAACAAGTAAATCAAAACTAAAACTGGAAAAACCGCACTAAGCAGTCGTCGGCACGTTGTCAGCTGCACTTTCCTCCACAAACCATGGTACTATGGAAGTGGGTGCCATTTGCCGCCCAGTCCGGCTCGACTATTCGGGTCGGAAAATTGCATCCAAACCGACAATTTCCTGCCCAGTCTGGTGCGCGCACACGGTGTGGTCTTATCGGAAGGATCGACGCATACACACACTCGTACACAGTCGTATGATTACGTGTTCTGTGACTTTTCGGTGGAAAATTGGACACGTGGCTGGCAGGAGAACGAGGAGGGGTATATTTTTCACTGCACCCAGATTCACTTATAAATTTGAATTTTATTTACTCCGCAGCCGTCGTCGCAAACGTCGAAATCATAAACAGCTCGTAGCTTGGGGGCCACGTGGGAACCAATTGCCACCGTTGGGCCACGTGGGCGTGAAAATGAGAGTAGAAATGGACAGTTGCGATTTTTTTTTTGCAGGATTTGTTTACTGACGTTTTGCTTTCGAAAATATGAAATATTTATTAATGATATTATAATTGGCATAACTAAAATTCATAAACTTTAAATAAACTGATTTTTTTTAAATCCTATGATGTAATTCGCATTTTTCGCATTTCGCATATTTGAAAAAAGTCTCCGAACAACATAATTGAATAAAAAAAATATCTATTCCAAAAATCGTAAGCAAAGCAACTCTCTACGAAATCGGCCAATTTCGACCATTTTTATTTTTTTGTTTTTTTTTATTTGACTTAAGCTTTGTGGGGGCCTTCCCTATGACCAAATAGGTTATTTTGCGTCATTGGTTCACCCATAAGTCTCCATACAATTTTGGCTGCTGTCCATACAAAAATGGTATGTAAATATTCAAACAGCTGTAACTTTTGAGTGAATTTTCTGATCAAATTGGGTTTTTGGGAAAGTTGTAGGTATTGTTGAGGACTTTTGAGAAAAAATAGGTACAAGGAAAAAAAATTTGCAGATTATGTTTTCACCTTTTTTTTTCACTTAAACTCAATTTCCCAAAATACGTATTTTTTGATTTTCGAGATTTTTTTATATGTTTTAGGGGACAAAAATCCGCAACTTTTGAGCCATAGAGAAACATGGTCAAAAAATCTGGAGTTATGAATTATTGAAAAAATAGTGATTTTTGGAAAAAAAATCGAAGTTTCTTACAAAAACAAGTTTTACATTATTTTTTTATGCAAAATTGAATTTGCAATCGAAAAGTACTCTACAGATTTGTTGATAAAGGGCTCCGTTTTCAGGATATAGCCACAGAAAGTTTGATTCAAGCAAAATATTTGCAGTTTTTCAATTTTTAAAAATTGTGACCATAATTTGCTGTAAAATTTTCGAAGAGACATTGAAGATTGGACCTCGGGTTGCTGAGATAGAGCCGCTTTAAGAAAAAGAAACACGAAAATTGAAGTTTTCCAAATTTTACCAAAATAACCCACCATTTTCGAATAACCATATCTCAGCAACTAATGGTCCGATTATCAATGTTAATACATGAAACATTCGTGTAATTTTCCGATCTTTTCAAAAAAATTTTTGAAATTTTTAAATCAAGGCTAACATTTTAAAAGGGCCAAACATTTAATATTACGCTCATTTAAAATGCCAGTCTTGATTTAAAAAAATTCAAAAAATGTTTTTCGAAAAGATCGGAAAATTTCACGAATTTGTCATGCACTAAAATTAAACATCGGACCATTATTTGCTGAGATATGGTCATTAGAAAATGGTGGGTTGTTTTGGTTTGATTAAAAAAACTTCAATTTTCGTGTTTCTTTTTCTTAAAGCGGCTCTATCTCACCAACCCAAGGTCCAATCTTCAATGTCTTTTAGGCAATTTTATAGCAAATTTTCTGAACTTTTCAAAAAAATATTTTTAGAAACGGTCACTAATGGTCACTATTTTTGAAAATTGAAGAACTGCAAATATTTCGCTTAAATCAAACTTTCGGTGGCTATATCTTGAAAACGGAGCTCTTTATCAAAAAATCTGTAAAGAACTTTTCGATTGCAAATTCAATTTTGCATTAAAAAATAATGTAATACTTGTTTTTGCAAGAAACTTCGATTTTTTTCAAAAATCACTGTTTTTTCAAAAATTCATAACTCGGCGGCAGATTTTTTGACCATGTTTCTCTATGGCTCAAAAGTTGCGGATTTTTGTCCCCTAAAACATATCAAAAAATCTCGAAAATCAGAAAATACATATTTTGGGAAATTGAGTTTTAGTGAAAAAAATGTTGATTAAATAATCTGCAAAAAAAATGTTCTTCAAAAAAAAATTTCGGTGTACCTATTTTTTCTTAAAAGTCCTCAAAAATACCTAGAACTTTACCGAAGACACCAAATTGATCAGAAAATTCACTGAAAAGTTACAGCTGTTTGAATATTTACATACCATTTTTGTATGGACAGCAGCCAAAATTGTATGAAGACTTGTATGGATGAACCAATCACACAAAATAGTTTATTTGGTCATAGGAGCCAAATCAAAAAATACAAATAAAATCCATTTCCGGTTTTGTTAGAGAATTGCTCAGCATTTTAAAATAACAAAATGACCAACGATGTGTTCAGCAAAACCATAAATTTAGAGATTCAAATACCAATCACCACCAACTAATGTTTTGTATCATTCAGCCCAACTGGACATCAGCTCGGCGAACCCAATCAAATCATTCCGCCATTATTCTCGTTATCATCATTATGCAAATCAGATGTCACTAATTAGGTATCACATATTCAAATCATCTAGATTTCTGTTGTGTCCCGCCCATCTGACACTCCCCCGCATACTCACCCCCATTAGTGCTATTCAAGCGTTCCTAAATGTACACATCATTATTTCATGGGCCATTGGACGGGGCATCAACACTGCAAGAGAACATCGCTTTTCAATTCAGAACGATTACGATGCTGATAGGATTCAAATCGATTCATTTCCAAGTTTCACTCGAGTTAGCAATAAATAAAGAGCTTACAAGCATTTAATAATGTGTCTAATTCATTGTTTTCAGAAAATACAAATAAACAATGTTGCATTTTGAGCTAGTTCCGATTTTCTATCGATTACAGCAGCTTAAAAATAAACCCAACCACTTCTCTAATTATTCAACGCAACACCTGATATCAATTGTTTATTATGTATCCAGCCAACTCCTATGCAAAAAGCTTGTTCCCATCCCCCAAAACTAATGAGGTGTGCAGAAAGGATTATTGTAGTTGGATGAATAAATAGTTCCTTCTGACATGATAGCGAAATTATTTACACCGACTGTTATCAACGGGTGCCCCAAAGCAGTGAAGGGGTCAATCAATAAATTCATTGGGATTAATTGGATTTTTCTCGGGGCCAATCAATCATTTCGAGTTTGCCCTTGAAATATAATTTCATCACAAGCATAAATAAAAAAAATATTTAAATGGCAATGAATCACAAATCGAACTAATATTGTAAGGAAAGAAATTTGACGATTAAACTCTTGAATATGACTAATTACTTTAACGTATAGTTTGGTTAACCATTTTGTGAATTTTATTATATTTTATTCATTTAATCATAATTATGCATAGTTAACAATGGGCAAGATAATGTGACCAATCATTCCTTGTTTCAAATATGTTCAAATAAGTTAAGTTTATTGACTTATGGTCTTTTCAGTTTAACTACTATTTTTGAAGAAAATTGCATGCTCATTCGAATGACGACAAATTGAGCCATTGCAGATTGTATTGTAATGTTATATTAAATGACCCATGTCGAGGTCGAGAAGAGAGCTGAAAAACTAAATTTAATAAATTTCAGGCATTTTTTTTATAATTTTAAAGCAAAGATGTTAGCAAAATGAATTTACTTGTTTGTATCGTTCGCTGCAGATATTTTTTTTAATCCACGGCTTTTCTAAAAAACAATATCCTTTTTAATAAATAATAAAATAATAATAATTAATAATTAATTGCAGTACATTTTTAAATCCTTAAATATATTTCAACATCGACGAAACATATTGAAAAAAGACGAAAGTGCAAAAAATATATTTTACGGAAGGTCCAAAAATTGACTATGGAATTGATGAATGGACTAACTCCAATTTTCTTCTAAATGGTTGATCGAAAACCAATCTAAAATTTCTCACATTATTGAACAATTTAAAAATTGACGATGATTTTGGACAAGCAGAAATGTTTCAAAAATCGTGTTGCCAAAGCGGAATGCCAGTGCATTACACTTTTTTCTGAGATCGGATTTTCGATTCATTGTAATTTAGGACTAATCCAGTAATCCTGCATTACAGCTTCCTATTAAATTTGTTATTACATTTTTGTAATTCTTAAATACACAAATTTGAATAGTATAACTTTGTAATTTGTGATTACCTATCCAGACCATTTTACATCGCCACATTCTGCGCAACGTTTTTTTCACGCACGACTTGGTAAACAACTTTGATTCTTTTAAATCGAACTAGGTTCTATTTTTTTATAAACACAACAACAACAACATCAATTTATGTACGAGTACTTACATTTCGAAAAGAATTATTTTGCTTTAGATTTGATTAATTCTAGTTTTCAACAACCGAGCTTCCGTTGCCGTAAGGTTACGGGTTTCGACTTGTAAACGGAAGGAGATGGGTTCGATTCCTGTCTGGCCCGGACAAGTCAGATCCCTTCAAAGAGTAAATCTGCTCACTGGGAATACTGACCGATAGGGGATGGTTTTTGACTAACGGCGTGCTGGATTTCCAACCCAGAGGTCGTGAGTTCGATTCTCGTACCGGGATGATGAAGTTTAAAAAAAACTGTGATTGTAATAGACTGCTTTTACCAAATTGATCGTTTGTTCTGTCCCATGAGCATGACGAAGGCCAATTTGCAAAAAGTTTATTTGAAAAAAAAATATTTCATTATGTTGTTCTCCTAAAAAATCATCAGTTTACGATTTTTGTTTTAAAAAACACAATTTCAAAGTCAGGCTTTGTCATACACACAGAATATGTATTGAGAGCCCCATAGTATTAAAAAAAAACGCTGATCGCAATTTCTTCATAAAACTTTAACGAGTCATTGGAAATCATTATTTAAGTGGATTAAATAGACCTTTTGTACTATGATAAAATTTTGTGATTTTCTGCATGTATGTAACCCCTAATTTGCATTCTAATTTCAAATTCATCTCTGAAGTTTATTTTTTCATAAAAATTCCCCTTTATTGTTTGGATGAGGGTATTTTTTGTTAAATCAATTATTGACTGATTACTATTTGAATAATTGAAAACTATTTGAAACTGATTTACCTGCGATGACAATCATATTTAGCTTATTTGGACCTGTTAAAAAACAAAAATTATTCCGATGTACAGTTCCGCAAAAGTGTTTTATCGCGATAAAAAATCCTCAATGCTTATATATTTAAAGAACCATTGATAGAAAAAAAAACTTGACAGATGTGAAGTAAAATTTAAAAAACTTATATCGATTGACTGCTGCATTCATGACCAATAATTAAATTTTTTGGAATATTTTGAGAATTATCAATAAAATATATTTACACATAAATCACCTTCCTAATTGAAAAAAAAAGTTCAAGATGGTATGTCAGAGACATAACCGAAAGACATAGGACCAAACAATTAGAATGTGTTGTTGGATTGCTAGTGAAATCTGGAATAAGATTATTTTATTTTGTTTCATGGATTTGTCGGCAAAATTGTCATAAATGTTCTCCCAAGGTGAACCTTTCATGAAGGCACCGGCAACTCCAGGTTGTGGCCACTACGGTCGAAATGTCAATTTTCATGTTCAGTATCAAAAACCATGAATTTTGATACCCATATTGCCACAACTCGTATGGTTCTGTAAAAGACCCTCGAGGCCCCGGGGGAACCTGCTTTGAGATCACCGGCCACTCCAGGTTGTGGCCACTACTCTCGGAATGTCAATTTTCATGTACAGTATCAAAAATCATGAATTTTGATACCCATATTGCCACAACTCGTATGGTTCTGTAAATGTCCCCCCAAGCCCCGGGGGAACCTTCTTTGATGGCACCGGCCACTCCAGGTTGTGGCCACCACTGTCGAAATGGCCATTATCATGTTCAGTATCAAAAATCATGAATTTTGATTCCCATATTGCCACAACTCGTATGGTTCTGTAAATGTCCGCCCAAGCCCCGGGGGAACCTTCTTTGAGGGCACCGGCCACTCCAGGTTGTGGCCACTACTGTCGAAATGGCCATTATAATGTTCAGTATCAAAAACCATGAATTTTGATACCCATATTGCCACAACTCGTATGGTTCTGTAAATGTCCCCCCAGGCCCCGGGGGAACCTTCTTTGAGGGCACCGGCCACTCCAGGTTGTGGCCGCTACTGTCGAAATGGCCATTATTATGTTCAGTATCAAAAACCATGAATTTTGATACCCATATTGCCACAACTCGTATGTTTCTGTAAATGTCCCCCCAAGCCCCGGGGGAACCTTCTTTGAGGGCACCGGCCACTCCAGGTTGTGGCCACTACTGTCGAAATGGCCATTATTATGTTCAGTATCAAAAACCATGAATTTTGATACCCATATTGCCACAACTCGTATGGTTCTGTAAATGTCCCCCCGGGCCCCGAGGGAACCTTCTTTGAGGGCACCTGCCACTCCTAGTTGTGGCCACTACTGTCGAAATGGCCATTATTATGTTCAGTATCAAAAACCATGAATTTTGATACCCATATTGCCACAACTCGTATGTTTCTGTAAATGTCCCCCCAAGCCCCGGGGGAACCTTCTTTGAGGGCACCGGCCACTCCAAGTTGTGGCCACTACTGTCGAAATGGCCATTATTATGTTCAGTATCAAAAATCATGAATTTTGATACCCATATTGCCACAACTCGTATGGTTCTGTAAATGTCCCCCCAGGCCCCGGGGGAACCTTCTTTGAGGGCACCGGCCACTTCAAGTTGTGGCCACTACTGTCGAAATGGCCATTATTATGTTCAGTATCAAAAATCATGAATTTTGATACCCATATTGCCACAACTCGTATGGTTCTGTAAATGTCCCCCCGGGCCCCGAGGGAACCTGCTTTGAGATCACCGGCCACTCCAGGTTGTGGCCACTACTCTCGGAATGTCAATTGTCATGTACAGTATCAAAAATCATGAATTTTGATACCCATATTGCCACAACTCGTATGGTTCTGTAAATGTCCCCCCAGGCCCCGGGGGAACCTTCTTTGAAGGCACCGGCCACTCCAGGTTGTGGCCGCTACTGTCGAAATGGCCATTATTATGTTCAGTATCAAAAACCATGAATTTTGATACCCATATTGCCACAACTCGTATGTTTCTGTAAATGTCCCCCCAAGCCCCGGGGGAACAGGTTGTGGCCGCTACTGTCGAAATGGCCATTATTATGTTCAGTATCAAAAACCATGAATTTTGATACCCATATTGCCACAACTCGTATGTTTCTGTAAATGTCCCCCCAAGCCCCGGGGGAACCTTCTTTGAGGGCACCGGCCACTCCAGGTTGTGGCCACTACTGTCGAAATGGCCATTATTATGTTCAGTATCAAAAACCATGAATTTTGATACCCATATTGCCACAACTCGTATGGTTCTGTAAATGTCCCCCCGGGCCCCGAGGGAACCTTCTTTGAGGGCACCTGCCACTCCTAGTTGTGGCCACTACTGTCGAAATGGCCATTATTATGTTCAGTATCAAAAACCATGAATTTTGATACCCATATTGCCACAACTCGTATGTTTCTGTAAATGTCCCCCCAAGCCCCGGGGGAACCTTCTTTGAGGGCACCGGCCACTCCAAGTTGTGGCCACTACTGTCGAAATGGCCATTATTATGTTCAGTATCAAAAATCATGAATTTTGATACCCATATTGCCACAACTCGTATGGTTCTGTAAATGTCCCCCCAGGCCCCGGGGGAACCTTCTTTGAGGGCACCGGCCACTTCAAGTTGTGGCCACTACTGTCGAAATGGCCATTATTATGTTCAGTATCAAAAATCATGAATTTTGATACCCATATTGCCACAACTCGTATGGTTCTGTAAATGTCCCCCCGGGCCCCGAGGGAACCTGCTTTGAGATCACCGGCCACTCCAGGTTGTGGCCACTACTCTCGGAATGTCAATTTTCATGTACAGTATCAAAAATCATGAATTTTGATACCCATATTGCCACAACTCGTATGGTTCTGTAAATGTCCCCCCAGGCCCCGGGGGAACCTTCTTTGAAGGCACCGGCCACTCCAGGTTGTGGCCGCTACTGTCGAAATGGCCATTATTATGTTCAGTATCAAAAACCATGAATTTTGATACCCATATTGCCACAACTCGTATGTTTCTGTAAATGTCCCCCCAAGCCCCGGGGGAACCTTCTTTGAGGGCACCGGCCACTCCAGGTTGTGGCCACCACTGTCGAAATGGCCATTATCATGTTCAGTATCAAAAATCATGAATTTTGATACCCATATTGCCACAACTCGTATGGTTCTGTAAATGTCCCCCCGGGCCCCGAGGGAACCTTCTTTGAGGGCACCGGCCACTCCAGGTTGTGGCCACTACTGTCGAAATGGCCATTATTATGTTCAGTATTAAAAAGCATGAATTTTGATACCCATATTGCCACAACTCATATGGTTCTGTAAAAGTTCCCCCAGGCCCCGGGGGAACCTACTTCGAGGGTACCGGCCACTCCAGGTTTTTTCCACCACCAATTCGAAATTTTTCATGAGAACCGCCGCATCATAGTGGCTTCAACGCGGTCCGCTTCGCTCGAATTTCCTCCTTCTGCTACCGGTGGTTCTTCCTTCTGGTTGCTGGTCCTCTTCTTCTATTGGCCGCTGCTGCTGCTGCTGCTCCGCGCCTGCCCGACGTGCACAGTTCGAGTGCTCGTTCCAAAGTGACTTGCTTTTGCGAAATTTTCTGCTTAAATAGCGGCAGAGCCGGAGAACGGCACAAAAGGGGCGCGGTCTCGAATGCATACGCTCGCTCTGATTGGTCATCTGTCCGATTTGTACTGAAAAATTACTCATTTTGATTGCATGTTTTAAGTGCTTTAACTATGTTTAGTCAAACTATCTATGTAGTTAAACAATAGCTGAAGTCTTCCTCTTTCGATTGGTGGTCCAACCGTCTGTATTGATTCACAGGGAAAAAAGATATAAGCGTTCAAAATGTCCCCTTTTTTAACGCTTAAATGTGACGCTTTGGATCGAATTTCTGAACTGGCCCCCCAATATAGTAAGTAGAGACATAGTCCTATGTCAAAAATATTTTGATGCAAAAACATCAGGGGTTTGCTTTTAACCATCACGATTTACCGCGACTTTGGGGGAAAAAAAAATTGGGTGCCGTTGATCATGGCTATTCACCCTTGACAGAAACGAACGTCGAAACAAAAAGAAACAAAATAGTAGTTTATGCAACAAGTTGCAAAAAGAAGATTTATTCAGCACTAGTGCTGAAAAGTTCAACTTTTCAGCATCCTTTTCAGTGCTGAAAAGTAAAACTTTTCAGCATTTGTTTTAAAATGTGTTTCTATTCGATTCTGTTATTTATAGTAGATAAAAGTAGGCTGTTTCGTCTTACGAGAATGACAGGAAAAGTAGGAAGTTTCAAGACGGAATTGCAAAAATAACTTTTCAAAACTTTTTATCGTAAAATCGTGATAACTCGCGATGGGTGCTAGCAAACTTCTTATGTTTGTGTATCAAAATTTTTGTAATTTTCTGCTCTACAACTTTAGTACGTCATAGAATCCTGCTTCCAATTTTACATAAAAGTTCCTTTGACACCAAATTTCAAAACAACCACCATTTCAGGCTGATTTTTTTTTGAAATATACCTCTTTTTTCGTTTAACAAAAATGGAAGGGGTCGTACTACCCCTTCGTCACGAGATATCAAAAATTGGAGCTAGGATTCGTGATCAGGGACACAAGTTACCCCTTAGGACAAAGTTGCACTCAAATCGAAGAGGGCTACTGCTGGTTGCCCATTAAACACATTTAAAAATGTCAAATAAAAGCTCCTCAAACACATCACAACCACTTTTCCTTTTTTCCCAGAAAGAAGTCCTGCATTAATGTATTACAACAGCCCTGCCAATCGCATTAGTCACCAGGGCTGAACTTTCGCTCGAGTTTTACCCCGCTGCTCGTCGTCAACGGTTGTCGTCCACCGGTGGACGACGCCGACGACAACGAGCTAAACAAGCAGACAAATCACTTTTGGATGCAGAAGTTTCTAATGAAAATTTAATTAGACACAGTTAGTCGTCGTCGAGATCGACAGAGGATGAAATTCTGGAACCAACGAACGAAAGTTGCGATACAAAATTAGACTCTGTCGAGCGCAAAGCGTTCGTCACTGTCAGTGAAATCTAATGATTTGTAATAAATTGTGAATTTAAATGTTGTTTCGTGCTGTTAAAACTTTTCCTGGTTGAAAATTGCTGCAACCAGAGCCGGTTTAAATTTTCCCGGAAAACTTTATCTGCTTCAGTGGAAAATGCATTTTTCGCTCGGTACTTAATTTCCCGACCCGTTCCACCAAGTAAAACTTGCCCCTTTTGGCAGTTTTGCATTTATTTCGAGCTCGCCAAAATCGGCTTAATAGGCAATTAAATTTTTTTCACGAATAATAAATTCTCTCTCATTACCCTCTCCCACGCAGGATATTGATCACCGGTGCACATAATACAGTTAACTTGACCACCATCCCAGGGGGACTCTAGGGGCTTGGTGGCGAGAGGGGAAGTAAAGGACCAGGAATAAAGGCCGCGAAATCGAATCCTGCCTACCTCCTCCGGGGGCCCCTGGTGGAACCGACCAATGCCATTTCTGATTAATGGAGGGGCAAAATCTGAACGCTGGCAGCCGCCATCGGGCGAAAAGCAGCTTTTCGAGGCCAAAAAAAAGGAGTGACCAAACTTAATTCATTTTGACACCGGAACTGGCAGATCGGATTTTAACGGATGGATTGCAATGAAATTAAAGCTTCGTTTTCAAGGGTGATTTTTTCTGAACAAAAAAATCAGCGAAACCACCTTTGAAAGTCAAACCAGAGCGTTTCAATTAAGTTTCTTCTTCAGAGTTGACGAGATAGCACCGTTCCAATCATTTTTTTAATCAACACGACATTCAGCCAGCCAGCTGAGTCCTGGATCTGGGTCGATAAAAATATCCAAGGGAAATCCAAGTGGATGCCTCGAATTGGTTTCTGGGTTGTTTGCTCTGCGAACAAATAATGATTGTAAAAAAAAGTTGAGAAGTGGAAACTAACCACTGCTTGGCAAAATCAGCAAGCACACCAGGGGAACGGAAATTTAATTTTGATTGAATCTGATTTCCATTTTAAAATCTTTCTTATCGCTTGAGCGGTGAACTTGGAATCAATTTGAGATAGAGGCAAAAGAGTAGCTTTGTGTGGAAAAAAATGTGGTTTGAAGAGAATAGCATCCAATTCAAGTTTATTATGCTACGACAAAAGGGAACATTTTGCATCATTGGTTCGTCCATACCAATCTCGGTTTGGTGTCTTCAGTTATGTATGAATATGTAAAAAATATTGAAGAGAGTTTCAGACATAGAATAATTGTAACGTCACGTCAAAATGTGACTGTTATTTATTTTTATTTTGTTAGATGTAATTCAAAACTGTAATCAGGAATAGATAATATCTCAACTTTTCTGATATACTTACTTTACTTTTACTGATTTTCTGATATAAAGATCCGTAAAACCATGTCGTCTTGATTCCCAAGAGTTTCTTCCGCAAATTTATTCCAATCTGGTGAACTGATGAATCGCTCAGAAATAGATACGACGGAGGAATCGTTGCTCCCGCACGACACACAATCAGTGCCGATTAAATTTGCCACATCGGCTAATGCAACCTGTCACGTACTACGGCGCTCGCCCGAAACTGCCACAGTCTCACTGCAAGAAGTTGCGACGCGCAGAATTGTCACCATTTGGCCGGAACGCTCGAGGAACGACTGTGCGTCGGCGTTTACGCGGAATGAGGAAAAAATTTATAATCTTGGTCGTTGAATTCCTTCCTCTTCTTTCCCGCAGGTGAGTGCTGTCTATCGCGTAGACGGACCTGCTACTGCTATCGGAATGCTACGTTTCGCATTCCGATTTGAGAAACTGCCGCAGCCATCACGAATTCCCAAGAGTGGCACCTCTCGGCAAGCCACAGGCACGTTTCGGTCCCGTAATTTAATTTCACTTGGCTGACACGTAGGTATCGTTTTCATGACGTCTTTGGTTGCTCCGGCAAAGCTTCCGGGAGGACACATCGCAGCTCGCCGGCCACACTTTGAATGAGTGCTCGAGCTCACTCGTCCTCCCAAGGTGAAGGAAAACGACAACACGCCAAATGGATGTCAAAGCTTGATCGCGGCACGAATTGCGGTTCTCATCATCATCATCATCACTTTTGTGTCGCGGAAGAACCGTGTGCCGTGCTTCCGTTGTCTTCCGTGGCAACAAATTGGCTGAACGACGGAAACGGAATTGTTGGCGAGGTTTTCTTGTGGCTTCGCCATCTGTATCAGATCGTTGATATGGCTTAAAATAGCCGTTTTGATTCAGATTCAGAGCTAAACGATGATGAAGGGGGAAAACCAACTGATACTCACAATCACAAACTTCCGTTGAAAAGCAAACACATATTGCACAACCTAATCTATGGCTTGTGATTCGATTGCTTGTTAACAAACCCACAGTTTACCACCAACGTAAAATATGTCAAAACAAAGCAAATATGTTCTGTTTCGTTGAATTGCTAACGAGCCACATCCTACCGAGTTTTTTTCCCAAGAAAACCACATGCCACGTGTAGGAAGCAACATATAATAAACCGAGACAACCTATTGAAGTATTTATGAAGAGTTGTATTTCATCGTTCCGAATAATTTGTGGTTTAATTTCTAGAAAATATTGTTGAAAGAATTGATATGGCAGATATTCCAAGGGTCCCATACATCGCAATTGAATTGTTTGATGTTTCGACAAGTAGTTCAAAAGTTATGTATAGAAATGTGTTTTCTCATATATCCGGATCTCATTTAAATGAATGTAAACTATGTCCAGATCCATTATCCAACCTATCGTTGGTTAGGTTATTGAAAGACCTTTTCAACGAAACCAAAACATTGAATTGGGTACTAAAGCCCTAAGTAAATTTTTACATACAACGGTAAAAAAACACGATCAAAAACCATTTCTGATCGCTTTTTTTTTCATTTTAATGCCAAAAAAATTTACAAGACAACAATTTTTCGATGGATCAACTATGGTCCCCTTGGAACGAGCTGCACCCTTACCAAAAATCATGACTTTGTGTGGAGTGTTTTTTTGTTTCAGTGTATTTTTTTTTCGGAAAGCCCGTCGAATTTCCTACAAGTTTGTCTTTGATCACAACGGCTTCGAGATAAAGTAATATTTAAATTACGAATTACAAAAATATTGAAAACACTTACGCCCTTCTCAAATGCCATTATAGAGTGTAACAGGCTTCATATACACAAAAATGGCTTATATAAGCGTAGGATAACATGTCTACAAAGTTTCATTGAAATCGGAGAGGGTCGAGAAAAAAGTACCTAAAAAAATCCTGTTTTGGGCTGGTTACTCAAATTTCGAAGTTTTCCAAATTTTTTGACCACACTTCTCTATGACTCAAAAGTTGCGAGTTTTTGTCCCCTATTTTTTCACGATAAACACAAACTAAAGCACGCAATGCAAACAATAACAAACACGTTTTGTTTGGCTGACCATTATGTACATGGTCCCGAAGTTTGGTTGAAGTTGGTTGCTGGAGTCCCGAGTTATAATTACAAATGTATACACTAGTCTAACTTGTACGTGCGTCAAACGCGTTCTGACCTGAAATCCCTTTGGCCAGTTGTCGCACTTACATCAATTTTCAGGGAGTGACCTTTTTGGTTTTCATTGAATATCTCAGGATTGATATCGAATTTTGGGAATATGTGAAGGTTAAAAGATGAGGCATTCTGAGCTGCACAAAATGGCGTTCTTGACTCAATTAGGAAAAAATGCACGTACGACAAGTTAGAACGACAGCAACGATTTGTTGTCAGAGGGACTCTTGTGTAAAATTGGACGCCCGAGCTGATGGTGTGCTCAAAATTTTAGAAAGTATATTTTTAATCATAAAATAATGTATACATTTCCTGCCATTTTTCATAACTCATAAAAATCGTAAAATATTTCATTTTATGGGAAATTTAATGTACCGTCAGTGAGGGTGACATAGGTCTGGGGGGTGAGATTCGATCAAAGTGATTTTTATGGATTTTACCATTTCTCAGGTTATTCTCAATGAAACTGAATTTTGTTAAAAGTGTTGTGTAGGGGACATCTTAAGATGACTTCGCTGAAAAAATCTCGTTCCTAAAACAAATCCTGTTATTTTGGCAGATGTCTGAATTTAGGGGACGTTTTTGGCCAAAAATGACTTCTCGAAAAATCATTTTCTAATATTTTTGTGAGAATTGCTCGAAAACTAACAAATGATTGAAAATCTCCACTTCAAACATTGCAGCGTGTCAATACGATTCCCTCGAACAAGAAACACTGTTGGATGACTTGTTTTTACCATATCGTTATATTTGAGCATCATTTTAGTTTCATTTGACCCAATGTCACCCCCTCTAAGGGGTGGGATTGGGTAGTTTTTTAAACTATTGGCATTTAAGGTTGTGTTCATCGAAATACACCATATTTTGGGAAAATGTTAGTAAACTATCTAAGAACAAATCTACGTTGAAAGATTTTCGATGTTATTTAAATTGTTTTTGTTATTAAGAAATTACGAAAGGTGTATCATTTATTGACCCATAGTCACCACCACTGACGGTACTTTTCAAATTTGCAATAACCTAGAAAAGTAATTTTTTCTCATTTAGTACAAAATTTTAAATTTTTAAATCAGTTTTTTGTTACATTGAAGAGTTATTTCTTAGAGTGTAACAATGTTCTATAGAGTTGTAGAGCATACAGAAACAACAAAAACTGGTTAAAAATTATCGAAAAATAAATTAAAATCCCATCAATGTCCCCCCGGTTTTTGATACTTGAAAATAAAACCATTGCAAGAACATAAAACGAATGGCAAAATAATCAAACATAAAGTTTGATTTTATGAAAAACTATCTGTTTTTGATCTGGTTTTCTTAATCTTTTTTTGCATATTTATTTTAACTAAATTCTAAAATGGCAGTTTTTAAAATGCTTGGTTCAAGGATAAGTTGAAAATTTCACTGTAATTATTATTACTTTGCGGAAGATCTCAGAACTGTTTCAATGCCTTTAATTAAATTATCAATAACAAAAATGTTGTATAAACAAGGAAATATGTCGAAATTATTTTCTGTTGTTTTGAACAAATGAGGCTTATAAAACAGTTTTAAAATGATTATAAATACACGCTCAGAAAAATATATATCAGAAAAAAGGTAGATTTGCTACAAAAAATGTTACATTTTGTAACAGATTATGCAGCAAACCCGTGTATCAATTTTGCCCGTGTGTAAACAAATCAGCGATGTGCAGTTGTAACCAACACATATAATGCTGGCCCTTCCTCGAGCAACACATCAGAAAGAAGAATATGTTGTATGTTGGTGCTCTGTCCTTCACAATTCATGAAGCGTCCTTGGCGTGGTGGTAGCGTTTCGGATAAATAACCAAGAAGTTGATGGTTTCAATCCTCGTTCTGAAAGATTTTTGTCTGCAATAGAATCAATCAGACATCGGTAACGTCGATAATTGTCGGTAACGGGCAAATATAGCATACCCCAATATCGCAAAAAAAATGCATGAGGACAGATTCCATGCAGAATCTGATATGGCAACATTTTTTTTTTTAATTTCCAACATGTTAGTTTATAGAACAAAATAAGTTTAAAAGTTCATTACGATTCCAAATTCGATTTAACATTGAAATTATGTTTTGAATATTTTCATGTTTTGAATACTACCATAAATCACTCTATCATAAAATGATCCATGATTAACACTAAAAAGGTAGCATTATCACAAAAAAAGCATGTTAAGGAATTCATAGAGAAAGTGTATTAATAAAATGTGTCTTATTTTATTCTATTTAATCATTCAATACAACCGAAAAAAGTCTTCAAAAACAATGAAAAAAAATAAAGTCTTCAAATCGAAAAGAGAAACTCCAAAATATGCGAACAATGCACAAAAGTTCTGCAACATGCCAGCACAAGTACCTCCTCACCGAACAGCGGAAACCAACTTGTACTTCGTGAACGGACCAACGTTTCAATTTCCAGTTTTACAAAGCACACCCACCGACGACTACATGCGGCTACTGCCTGCGGTAACACGATCTCTCACTCTCCGTGGTATGATGAAGATGACCACACAGAACTTTCTCACCGCAGTAGCAGTAGCAGTACTAACTGCGCTAGAGTTACTGGGACGATTGCTGGGAGGGTGTGGCCTCGGCTCAACTGGCTAATCACATACCGCAGAAAGTTTGATACATGCTCCTCCAGTACAACATTATCCCGGCGGACCACGGGACCACAGTGCGACGTCGTCGTTTGAATCATGAGGTCGGACTCAATTTGGACGGAACAACCTTGTCCCCCCGTGGGCTTACGAATTGTTGCTTGGAATTAGTACACTCAGTAGCCCACAAAATGGACTGTGGCGTTAGAGTTGTAGTCGCTGAATCCCCAGAAGCCTGAGTGCAGCAAATATCCTGCTCCTGCTCGGGAGTTTGTGGTTTCGCGAAAGTGTGCGTTCACCCCTCGGATCAGTACGACATGAGATGACCCATAAATACGCGTCCTCCCACGACCAGGAAGCATCGACATTCCGTGGTTCGTCGTCAGATTTGCTACAAACATTGCATTCCGCTACAAATCGGCAGCGGTAACGTTTACGCCGGAATTCCAATCCACTGACTGACGGGCATTACGAAACACGGAAGAAGACGTTCACGCTTGGCCGACCGAACGCTCAGAACTTCGCGGGAATCCATTACCATAATGTGCACTGCACATTGGTCTAATTGAAAGTGATTCACGGATGGGCGAGTTGGCGTGTAACTGCAACGGAATTCTAGTTGGATTGATGATCGGGCTCGAGGCAGGAAGCGGAGCGGGATTCCACGAAATTATCGAACGTGGTTTTGGTGATTTGTGGATGGGGTTGTCGAGCTTCACCAAAGTTACCTTCAATTTGAAAAATCTAAAATCAGCCAAGACTAACATTTCAAAAAGGCGTAATATTGAATGCTTGGCCCTTTTGAAATGTTAGTCTTGATTAAAAAATAGAATAAAATATTTTTTTCGAAGAGATCGGAAAATTTCACGAACATTTTGTAATTAAACATTGTTAATCGGACCATTAGTTGCTGAGATATGGACATTACACAGTGTTCGAAATGGCAAAATTAAGTGGAATAAATTGATAACTTCTTTATTTGACTTCCTCTTCCTAGCCAGTGGCCTACTATGTTCTGAAGAGTTGTTCATGGCATAAAATTACATATCTTTGCCGAAGACAGCAAAGTATTACGAGTGTTTATTGAGGAGTTATAACCATTTTTATGTGGTTTTGAGCCTATTTTCATGTTGCTATGTCTTCAAAATGGCGAATTTTGGCACAAAACTGAACAATGCACCTAAAAGTACACACTTTCAACTACATAATATAATACCCCTGACTCAAGGCGGTTCTAAAAACACCCAAAAAGCAAAAACTGGAAATTTGGTTTATTGGTCCTTTTCAAAAAAAACTCCAGATATCCTGAAAATATCTCCGTGTCTATCGGAGTCTATTATTAGAATTCTCAATTTGAATTTGACGGTTTTTAACCAATTTATTTATATATGTTTTTCGAAATATTTTTGAAAACGAGGCAAAAATCGGAAAATTGAAGGATAAATTGAACAATTTTTATGGAAAAAACACGGAGATATTTTCAGGAAATGTAATTGAAAGTATGTACTTTTAGGTGCATTGTTCAGTTTTGCGCCAAAATGCGCCATTTTGAACATATAGCAACATGAAAATATACTCAAAATCACTTAAAAATGGTTATAGCTCCTCAATAAAGGCTCGGAAGACTTTGCTGTCTTCGGAAAAGATGTGTAATTTTATGTCATGAAAAACTCTTCGGAACATAGTAGGCTGCTAAAATGGTAACATTTTGAGTTATCACCAAAAAAGTGCTTTTTTGGACCATTTTTGCAAAAATGGCGTTTATGTCAAGAAGATTAAGAAATTTTTTCTTCTGCAACTTTGCCGAAGACACCAAAGCCCTACAACGTCATCCAACAAAGTAAGTTTTTGATTGACACCCTGGAAGGTCGTCACCTTGTATGTCAATAACTTCAAAAGATAGTCCTTATCAAGTACAACAACTCTTCCGAAGACACCATTTGGCTAGGAAGTCAAGTAAAGAAGTTTCCAATTTATTCCACTTATTTTTGCCATTCCGAACACTATGCATTAGAAAATTGTGGGATGTTTGGGTAAGGCTTATTAAACATCAATTTTTCTGTTTTTTAATCTTTGCATGACAGTATCTCAGCAACTAAGGGTCGTATCAACATAGTTCATAAAAGCAAAATATAGAGAATTTTCTCAGCTCTTTAAAAATATTTTTTCAAATGTAGGCAAACATAGCCACAAATTTAAAAAAATGAATACCAGCGACTATTTTCATGAAATACCTGAAAATTGTTATAACTTAAAACGGTGCACTTTATGATAATTTCACTCAAATACTTTTTGATTGCTCATTCAATTCAACATCGAAAAATGAAGTTGACAAATTTTTGCGACCTTTTTCTCAGCTTTTCAAAAATATTTTTTTCAAAAGGGGGCAAACTCGGACACCAATTTTCAAAAATGAATAACTGCGACTATTCTCAAAAAAGTTACCTAAAAAAAGCCGTTACTTGAAAACGGTGCACTTTATCAAAATTTCACTAAAGTACTTTGTGAATGTTGAAGTTGACAAATTTTTGCGACTAGTATGTCGATTTTTTGTAAAAAAAAACGGTATTGCTTCACATATTCATAACTCGGACAAAGATTTTTTGCACATTCTGGAAATTTCTGAAAATTTTGGTATTTGATGTTCCCTAAAACATATCAGAAAAAACAATGTTGTTTATGCAAATCAAGCTTTTGCATAGCATAGCATAGCATTGGTGACAAAAAGTGAAATTAAAAAACACCAAAAAAAATTATCTTTTATCATTTTTTCAACTTTGCTCAAGACACCAAATCGATCAAAAAAAATCCTTCAGAAGATACAGTTTTTTGTTAATTTTCATATATCATTTTTGTATGGAAAATGATATGGACAAACTAATGATGCAACATGGATTCTTTGGGCATACCAAAGGCACCAAAAAAGTTTCAGCCGAATTGAAAAGTACGAAAAAAATCGAATTACCGAAATCTCAGAGAATTCCTCAATAAAAATAAGACACGAATACAAAAACAACAAAATTCTAAAAATTAGTTTAAAATGTCAAAAAATGCAATTGTTTCAGCTGTATTAGGAGATGTACAAAAATGTACAAAAGTTGTCTGAAAAAAAAAATCATCGATTTACATTTATAGAACTATTATTTATAAATAGAATAAATTGTTATAAAGTAGTCAATTGCTTCTATTTTGGGCACGATTTTCCAGTTAAAGAAATATAGTGCATCAGTCGAAAAAATCAATCGTATGACATTCTTCGTCTAAAACAACACACATTTGCAAATGTATCACTCCCACATTTGCTTTCCAATTCAATAGCCGTCCCGTCTATCGATTTCGCTCCACACCCCGCTTTCAGCAGAAACTGCGAACCCAGCCGCTGTCACCGGGTCGATGGCGCGACACTTCCAACATGTGGTTCCCAAACCTCCCCCTCCAATGCCGCTGAAGATGGATCGATTTTCCGTCGACACTTTGTGCCACATCAGCATGACCTTCCCTAATGAAACCATAACCTATAGCGGAATGAATAATTCACTACAACACCACGCTCTTTTCAGCATCACGCCGTCTCGTTTGACAGTGCGCTAAAGTTCAGCCCGCGTGTCAACCTTTTTTAAGATGGAGGAGGTGCCAGGTGATTACATAGGAGGGAAGACGGGGGTGTGGGTGTGGTACAACATACGCGTCTAATTACGAGCTGAGCCAGGCCCATTTTCTTCACCCTGATGTCGACACAAATTTACCAACGCGAGACTGACGCAACAACCTCCCCCACCCTCATCCTCCGCCGCTCTCATTGGTGTTCAAATAAAGCAATTTATATTTACCTGTGTTTAAACACGCACACATTCAAACATACCCCACACGCAAGGGATCCAACAGTTAAGGGTAAGCCGGTAAAATGAGGTTCATTCAACGGAGAAGAAGGATTTTCCCGCTCGTTCTTTGCAAAGCACTGCGCGGCGCTGGGTGCACGGAGAAAAATGAGTTCCTAAAATCGTGAACGAGCGTTCATGAAAATGGGAACCACGAACAAAGTGTTCAAATTCCATGGTACGTTTTTGGAAATCGTACCATGGAATTTGAACACTTTGTTCGTGGTTCTCATTTTCATGAACGCTCGTTCACGATTTTGGGAACTCTTTTTTCTCCGTGTGGATTTTCCACCAGAAGACGACGACGTGGTGACAATGATTTATCAACAAAGTAATTAAATTAAAAGTTTGTAAAACTCGTGCTGCTTTACACCTACACGCGCGTAAGTCTAGTCGAATGTTTGGTGAGTGTTGGCAGTGGGTTGTTTGTTAGGGAAGTTTTGCTGGAACCGCAATAAAAGTTGCAATTTTCTATCTCTTAAACTTTTTGTCTTGATGGGTTTTAGCAAGCACAGAATAATAAAAGCTGTTGCACTCGTTGTATTATGTCTCCGTTCAAAATAATTCTTGAAAAAATCACAAGTGTCAAATAATCTAAATCTAAATAGTTCAAGATTAAATTAACTTTCTGATTTAAAACTCTGATTGAGCTATCGACCTAACCCTCTAGGTTAGACCGGGGCCAACATTTACTTCCTTAACCAACGGAAGGCGTGATCAGACAAATCTCGTCTCGAAAAATGCTACCGGGACCGAACTCAGGCCGATTGGTGAGAGGCAACCACGCCTACCCTACACTATCGGTCCCAATTATAGATCTACAATTTTAACAAAAAATCAGATGCCCTCGACCCGCAGGAAGCAGCCAAGGTGGCCCCCGAGACGGTGGAGCCACGGAGAAGGAAGCCGGGAAGGTACTCTACAGGTCGGCTGAGCTGTGGGGGATTTTCTCCGAGTACATCGGCAGGTTCAAGACCTGCAAGACCCGCTTGGACCAAGTAACCCTCGTCAGTTACATGATCTCCAAGTATGGAATTTAAGGAGTTTTTTTTTGTTATGAGCAATTCTCTCTAAAACCGGAGGATTTTATTTGTATTTTTTGATTCGGCTCAAACATTGTGGGGGCCTTCCCTATGACCAAATATGCTATTTTGCGTCATTGGTTCACCCATACAAGTCTCCATACAATTTTGGCAGCTGTCCATACAAAAATGGTATGTAAATATTCAAACAGCTGTAACTTTCAAGTGAATTTTCTGATCAATTTGGTGTGTGGGGGTGTTGGCAACGGTCCAGCCAGCACTCCACATCGACCACTGGTTGACGGGAACGGGTGAGCACCGATGATGGACAATTCGGTGAGGGACTTCCAACGGGTCAAGGCAGATTACCCGGGTTCCAACCGGGCCAGGTTCCGGGTTAGCGAACGGTTTGAACAAATAAAATCACGTACAACACTTTTAGACAGGAAACCACTTATATTTCGACAAACTACATTTATTTTTCTAACACCTAACAAACTATGTTCTTATTGAACCACACGTTAAAATTTGTGCGAGGGCCTAGCTTGACCCTTTTTCATCTGGTGACCAGGAATGACTGAGAGTTTTAGTTACGTAATTTCTTAGCTTATATAATAATTGGGTCATGTTGATACGGGTCATGCAAAGCTCATCCTCGTCGATCCTCTCTGAGAATCGGCGACATCAACTCGCTCCCCCGATCTGCTGCTGCTGGTCCGTCGATGACTATCGATGACGCTGGCCATCTCGTTCCCGCTGCAGCAACCACGCAATCGCGGTCCAGAGCTCGTCGCTCGATGGACTGGCACAATAGCTCGCGGTGATCCAGGGTTGTATCCCCGAACATTCTCACCCACCCAGAAATATCCAGCATTTCTGAAAATAAATAAAAAAATCCTCTTCGAGGGAGTGGGAGTGGGAGGGGATGGGAAAGTGATGTTTTCATTTTTCCTCTGTAGAGTCTGTTGTTGGCTGTTCATCCGGACGTGGTAATAAACATATTTTTTCCACCGGGCGTTTCAGGAATCCCGAAGCCGTCTTCAGCGTTACCACCCGTACAACCCCATCGTCCCCGGGATGTACCGTGTGTATTCTGCCGAGCTTCCAACGTATTGGTGGCAGGTTGTCGTCCACCACGACTACTAGCCGGCCAACTTCAATTGGGACTGCTGCATACAAACGTTTAGTTCTGCTCTGAAGTTGCGACAAATAGTCGCGTTTCCAACGTCTCCAGAATTCTTGGACCTTGCGTTGAACCTGCTGCCAGTAGTTGAGTCGGTTTGTGGGCACGTCGAGGTAGCTTGGATCCGGCAAAGACTGCAGCGAAGAAGTTACGAGGAAGTGTCCAGGTGTTAGGGGTTCCAAATCGTTTGGGTCGTCTGACAATTGTGTGATTGGGCGAGAATTCATGCAACTTTCGACCTGAACCAACAAAGTTGTCATGTCTTCGATGGCTAAAGTTTCCTCCCCCAACACTCGTAGCAGATGATGTTTTGCTGATCGTACAGCGGCCTCCCACAAACCGCCAAAGTGTGGTGCGCTTGGTGGGCTGAAAATCCAACGAATGCCTTGATCAGCAAACTCCTTAGCGACCTTCTCTTTGTGCTCCGAGTCTTTCATCAAAGCGAACAGTTCTTGAAGCCGATTTTTACCACCAACAAAATTTGTTCCGTTATCAGACCAGATCTCTGCGGGTCTGCCACGGCGACCTATGAACCTCCGCAGCGCTTGCAGGTACCGATCTGTAGATAAATCCGACACAAGTTCCAAATGAACTGCTTTTGTGCATAGACAAATGAATAAACAAACGTATGCCTTCACTGCTGTACGCCTCGGTCCTGGTCGCACGTAAACTGGTCCAAAAAAGTCGATTCCAGTCTTGGAGAACGGACGAGAGACCGTGACTCGCGCTGCAGGCAGATCTCCCATAAATTGTTGTACAGGTGATGGTTTGCACCTGTAGCACCGATTGCACTGGTGTACGATGAGCCGAGCCAAGCTTCTGCCTCCCAACGGCCAAAAACGAAGTCTCACCGCACCAAGTAGTAGTTGTGGGCCAGCGTGGAGCAGCCGCATGTGATAGTGTTGAAGAATCATGCGTGTGAGCTGGTGACGAGCAGGCAGAACAGCTGGATGTTTCGTTTCTTCTCCTTCCTCCGAGTGCGTCAATCGCCCACCGACCCGCAGAATTTGATCACGATCGATGTACGGATGGTACCAGCGAAGCGGGGATTTCTTCGGCAGCGGTTGACTTGCTGACAGGGCCTTCCATTCTTCAGCAAACACTTCTTTCTGCACACGACGAATGAGCACATACTCAGCCTGCCTCAACTCTGCAGAAGTGATGAAACCCCTGGACCGCTCCTCATCCGGTAAAGGCAGATTCTTCATCAAGCGCAACCAGATTGCTGTTCTTCGTATCAAAATAGGGTAAGTTTCAAACTTGGACAAATAATAATCAGTAAACTCTTGCAGGTTTGATGCAACGATCGCCACTGCTGTGCGTCGACGCTCCGTCTCAACTTCATCGTGCGCCACTGTAGCTGTTGAGTTTGGCCAATGCTCCCGTCCCAACGCTAACCATGGTGGTCCGTTCCACCAGAGAAGATTGTCTACGATGTCATTTGGCATGATTCCTCTGGATATCAGATCTGCTGGATTCTGCACACCTGGAACGTGCTTCCATTGATGTCCCTCCGTGATCGTTTGGATCTTGGAAACTCGATTCGCGACGAAAGTGGCCCACGTTGTTGGAATCGCGTCAAGCCAGCTGAGAACACACGTCGAATCCGTCCAAAAATGCGCGCTCAACGGGATGTCCAGTGCCTCCTGCAGAACTTTGAAGAGTTGGGCTACCAGCGTCGCGCCACACAGCTCCAGCCGTGGAATCGTTTGTACCTTCAGCGGCGCCACTCTGGATTTGGAAGCCACCAGTCGTACCATGACGTCGCCAGCTGCATTTTCGCTTCGTACATAAACACAACCTCCGTACGCTTTCTTTGATGCATCCGAAAAGCAATGTAACTCCACCTTTTCCGCATTTGGAATGACCACACAACGAGCAAAACGAATTGAATTGAGCACTGGAAGTTGTTCCTCATACTTCCTCCAATTCTCACCCACCGTGGGTGGTAACGGGGTGTCCCAATCTAATCGCTTTCCGTCAGCATCTACCAGTGTCCACAACTGCTGGAGAAAGATCTTCGCTGTTGTGATTGTTGCCCCAAACCAGCCGTGCGGGTCGAAAAGAGATGCAGCCTTTGATAAAACGACACGTTTGCAGAGTTCGTCCTCGGCAACAGTTGGTGTTATGTCGAACTGTACCTTGAACTCATCCGTGTTAGGGATCCAAGTTAAACCCAATGTTTTTACGGACGATTCCTTGTCCAGGTTGATTCCTTCTGGAAATGGAATGGCCAAATTCTCCTCAGCAACACCGCGCAAGACCTCTGCACGGTTGCACGCCCACTTTCTGAGCCGAAATCCCCCGCTGATCATCATTTCGTCCAGCTGAATTCTCAGATTGCGTGCTGCGTCCTCATCGTCCATCCCGGTTATGACGTCATCCATGTAGACGTCCTCGCTTATTGCCTTTGCCGCTAGGGGAAAACGATGCTTTTCATCCATTGCCAACTGTTTCAGAGCGCGAGTGGCAAGAAACGGTGCCGATTTCGTTCCATACGTAACCGTATTCAGTTCATACGTGCACACCTCAGCGGACGGCGTTGGTCGCCAGAGTACGCACTGTAGAGCTCGATCTTCCGGGGTGATTCCAATTTGTCGGAACATCTTCTCGACGTCCGACACCAGCATAATCTGCTTGATACGGCAGCGGTAGATTAGCGACCGTAAATCTTGCTGTATGACTGGACCGCATAACAGCGCATCGTTTAGGGAAACTCCTGACGATGTTTTGCAACTTGCGTCAAATACCACGCGAACCTTGGTGGTCGTGCTGGCTTCCCTGACTACTGGATGGTGTGGGAGATAGCACCGCTTGACTGCATCAGTTTCCTCAACCTTGTGCATATGCCCCAGGCGCAGATATTCGTCCATAAATTCCGTGTATTGATCCTGAAGATGCGCGTCCCGCGCCAGCCTTCGCTCCGTACCGTGAAGGCGTCTGAGTGCGATGTTCCTCGACTCGCCGAGCTTCGAGAGAATAGCCTCGTTCTTCGGTAAAGCCACCGAGTAGCGACCGTCAGCTCCGCGCTGAACCGTTTGCGCGAAAAGAGCTTCGCAACGTGCTTCCTCCGGCGAAAAACTGCTGCCTGACTCAACCTCCTCGCAGGACCAAAACCGAGTCACCAAAGCTTCTAGTTTATCCCTCGCCGACACGTTGCATGTGATGCGAATAGATTCTCCTGAGTCTGCAATTCCTCCGCAGACTACCCAACCGAAAACTGATTCGTTGAGTGCTGGTAGTTCCTCGCCCAATGAAATCTTACGACCAGTTTCGAAGAAATCGAAGAAACTTTCAATGCCCAACACCATGTCTACGCCCTTGGAGACAGAGAAGGTTGGGTCGGCCAGGACCACGTTGTCGGGAATGGTCCAACCGGCAGTGTTGATGTTTGAAGTTGGTAAGCTAACCGTCACCTTGGGTAGTACCAGAAACCGCATGTCTCGGGAGAAGTTGGAGACACGTGAGCACAGCGTAGCTCGAATCTGCTGTTTGACCTTGGATACCGATCTTCCAATGCCCGAAACGGAAATGTCCACCTTATTCCGTCGTACGCGAAGCCTTTGGCTCAGATGCTCCGAGATGAAATTGCTTTCTGATCCGGAATCCAAGAGGGCTCGTGCCGGAAGTCGGTTGCCTTCATCGTCCTCGATGATGACAATTGCAGTTGCTAACAGGACCTGAGTTGAAAACAGCTGAGCTGAGTTCGAAACTGTTATCTCGGGAGTGACTTGATTTGACGTGCTCGAGCTGGAATGTCCTGATGCTTGAGATTCGTCCGTAGCTGCCTTAGAGTTGTCTCGCTTGTATTGGGCAGAACCTTTATCCTTCCCCGATTTGAAACACAACAGCGTGTGATGTCGCTTGTTGCAGTTTCGACACGAGAATCTCGACGAGCAGTCCTTTGCCAAGTGGCCGGATTTCAAACAGTTTCGACATAACGAATTGGTTCGGAGTAGTGCCTCTCTGTCTGACACCGTCCTTTGTTGAAACGATTTGCACTGGTGTAGAAAGTGCGTTCCAGAACATGCACAACAAGGCCCTCCAGACTCCTGTGCAGTGTTGTAACTAGCTTTCACCACCGCTGGTTTCGACCGGACTTGGTTCTGTCTAACAACCTTGCTGTCTGCCTTCTTCTTGGGTAGCGATTCGAGAATTCTAATACGCGTCTGGAGAAAGTCCGTCATGTCCTTTAAAGTATCATTATCCTTTGCTGAATACTCTTCCCAAGCTCGACGAGTAATCGAGTCAAGCCGAGATGATAAGATGTTGACCAGTAGCAAGTCCTTGAAGTTCGCTTCCTCCAAAACACGATCCAATGTTTGTACAATTCTCACGAATCCATCCACGAGAGTGTGCAAGTCTGAAGAAGATTCCTCGGTGATTACAGGTAGTTCAAATAGCGATTGAATCTGCCGCTTCTTCAGAAGCTTATCGTTGTCGTACTCATTCAGCAGAATAGTCCAGGCCACAGTGTAGCTTTCTGCAGTGATCTTCAGATGATCGATCAAGCCAGCCGGTTTTCCATCAAGGCAACCCCTCAGGTAGTAAAACTTTTCGACGTCTGAGAGTTCGGCCTTCGAATGAATGAGCGATACAAACAGATCTCTAAAGCTGAGCCATTCCTCAATTATTCCGGTGAACTTCTGCAACTTAATCTGCGGTAGCCGAATGTGATCGTTGAGTCCATGCGAAGTTTCCTCAGACCGGATGGTCTGTTCCAGAACCGCAGGAGGAGCTTGAAGTTCTCTCGATTTGGTGATTAAACGAGATTTGTTGAGAAAGTAACTCTCACTGAACTTCGCACGGTCAGCTTCATAAGTTGCGTCTTCCGTGGCCACGTACTCTCCATGAGATTGAATCTCAACCAGAGTCTCATTGAAGTCTACCCACAGCTCATCTAAAGCACCCAATCTTACTTCGACATCAGCAATCGTACAGCTCTTTTCCAAATCTGCCGAAAAGTTAAAAATGTCCTGCATTGACGCTTTCACCTGCTTGAAAACCGTCGTCAACTGTTTGAGTGACAACGTTTTGTTACTCCGGGTGGTGATCGGCATGTTGTGTTGTTGTTGCAATGAAGAGATCAGAAACGAGATGCGTGGGTGTAGTATTCTGCGGTTGGGCCTAGCTTCGCTAGACATACACTAAAATGTGTTACCTGGACAAGCAGGTGTTGGTACCTCCCAACCGATGCAGACTAGCGTCAAATATTTGTCGTCACAAATCGTTCGATTCGGCTCAAACGGCTCAATGTTACGTACAGTACACGTGGCAGAAGAGGGCGAAAGTGTGGGCATGTAGTATCCAAAGTAATGCTTCGGCTGACATATACCGTGTTGTATTACCTGTAGGAACCAACAGCAACACAGCAGCCAACAAAACGAAGATCTGATCCCACCAAAGTTCTACGAATCGTGCGAAGCCAGTCCAATAATCAGCTCAGTCGATCGTGTGTAGGGCGAAGAGGATGAAAAACCATGGATGTAGTATCACCAAGAAACTGCCTCGGCAGGCATATACTGTTGGCCTCACCTGGAGAAACTAACAGCCGATCCAAAATTCAAATGCAAATCCAAATGGGGTTGGTGGACACGCTCGAGGCGTGATGCACAGGGATGTGGTGGTACAATAGGCAATCGAAGAGGTGAAAATATGATTTAATGGCGTGTATTTCCGTTCAGGCCTCGGCAGACATATACTGCGTCTAAAGTATTTACCTGGAAAAACAACCGATGATGCTGCCTCTTCGATGCTCGCGATGTATTCCAGCTATCCAGCCGGTGATCCGCAACGACGTCGTCCAGCTCGTGCCGTCGACGTGTCGTCGATCTCTCCCGTGACGATCCTCGCGGTGTGCACCAATTAGTACATTCGTCTCCCAGTCGAAGATGGCAGCCAGCAGGCAACCGACACCATGTAGTCCCGTTCGGTCGTCGCGCAGAACGCTGCGCTGTACGTTGACTCACGTTACCGGCCTAATCCGGGTTGGCGATGGTCATCCAGTCGAGTCGTAGGTGGCACCAGATGATCGATCCGATCAGTAGCACTTACAGGTCACAGGTCACAACGTAAAGAAGAGGTCGAAATGGCGGTGTTAGATTCACGTATGTGGCGCGCCGGCCAGACATATACTGAACTCAAAGTATTTACCTGGACAAGCAGTGTCCCGCGCTGAAGTTCAGTAGCAGGCGACGATCTACGATGCCGTGCGAGGACGATCCCAAATCGCAGTCGTCCCAGGCCGTCCGATGGCCAGTCCCAAGCTACAGGTGTTGCCAAGCCAAGTTGGCGCCAAAGGCACAAAGGTGAAGATAGCAGAAGTTATCTTGCAAGTACTAAAGAAGTTATCTTGCAAGTACTAAAAATCAAAAAACATCGCTGCAAGATAACTTTTTAGCACAGAAGTTATCTTGCAGCGATGTTTTTTCTGAAATCATCGAATCTGTAAGATAACTTTCTGCAAGATAACTTCAGCTCAAAAATGCGAGATAACTTTCTGCAAGATAACTTCAGTTCGGATTCTGCAAGGTAACTTCAGCTCGATTTTTGCAAAATAACTTTCTTCAAGGTAATTCCAGCTCATTTTTTTGCAAGGCAATTTTTTTGCGAAATAACTTCAGTTGGTTTCATGGAACTAGGCTGCAAGATAACTTCAGTTGGTTTCATAGAACCAGACTGCTAGGCAATTTAGAATTTATTCAGAATAATTGTAGGAATATTTTTAAGAATAAATTAAATAAAATAAATTCCCTTCTAAATTTTTTACTCGCAAGATAACTTCAGTTGGTTTCATGGAATTAGGCTGCAAGATAACTTCAGTTGGTTTCATAGAATCAGACTGCTAGGCAATTTAGAATTCATTTAGAATAATTGTTGGAATACTTTTAAGAATAAATAAAATAAAATAAATTCTCTTCTAAAATTTTAACTCGCAAGATAACTTCAGTTGGTTTCATGGAATTAGGCTGCAAGATAACTTCAGTTGGTTTCATAGAACCAGACTGCTAGGCAATTTAGAATTTATTCAGAATAATTGTAGGAATATTTTTAAGAATAAATTAAATAAAATAAATTCCCTTCTAAATTTTTTACTCGCAAGATAACTTCAGTTGGTTTCATGGAATTAGGCTGCAAGATAACTTCAGTTGGTTTCATAGAATCAGACTGCTAGGCAATTTCGAATTTATTTAGAATAATTGTTGGAATACTTTTAAGAATAAATAAAAAAAATAAATTCTCTTCTAAAATTTTAACTCGCAAGATAACTTCAGTTGGTTTCATGGAATTAGGCTGCAAGATAACTTCAGTTGGTTTCATAGAACCAGACTGCTAGGCAATTTAGAATTTATTCAGAATAATTGTAGGAATATTTTTAAGAATAAATTAAATAAAATAAATTCCCTTCTAAATTTTTTACTCGCAAGATAACTTCAGTTGGTTTCATGGCATTAGGCTGCAAGATAACTTCAGTTGGTTTCATAGAACCAGACTGCTAGGTAATTTCGAATTTATTCAGAATAATTGTAGGAATATTTTTAAGAATAAATTAAATAAAATAAATTCCCTTCTAAATTTTTTACTCGCAAGATAACTTCAGTTGGTTTCATGGAATTAGGCTGCAAGATAACTTCAGTTGGTTTCATAGAATCAGACTGCTAGGCAATTTAGAATTTATTCAGAATAATTGTAGGAATATTTTTAAGAATAAATTAAATAAAATAAATTCCCTTCTAAATTTTTTACTCGCAAGATAACTTCAGTTGGTTTCATGGAATTAGGCTGCAAGATAACTTCAGTTGGTTTCATAGAATCAGACTGCTAGGCAATTTAGAATTCATTTAGAATAATTGTTGGAATACTTTTAAGAATAAATAAAATAAAATAAATTCTCTTCTAAAATTTTAACTCGCAAGATAACTTCAGTTGGTTTCATGGAATTAGGCTGCAAGATAACTTCAGTTGGTTTCATAGAACCAGACTGCTAGGCAATTTAGAATTTATTCAGAATAATTGTAGGAATATTTTTAAGAATAAATTAAATAAAATAAATTCCCTTCTAAATTTTTTACTCGCAAGATAACTTCAGTTGGTTTCATGGAATTAGGCTGCAAGATAACTTCAGTTGGTTTCATAGAATCAGACTGCTAGGCAATTTCGAATTTATTTAGAATAATTGTTGGAATACTTTTAAGAATAAATAAAAAAAATAAATTCTCTTCTAAAATTTTAACTCGCAAGATAACTTCAGTTGGTTTCATGGAATTAGGCTGCAAGATAACTTCAGTTGGTTTCATAGAATCAGACTGCTAGGCAATTTCGAATTTATTTAGAATAATTGTTGGAATACTTTTAAGAATAAATAAAATAAAATAAATTCTCTTCTAAAATTTTAACTCGCAAGATAACTTCAGTTGGTTTCATGGCATTAGGCTGCAAGATAACTTCAGTTGGTTTCATAGAACCAGACTGCTAGGTAATTTCGAATTTATTCAGAATAATTGTAGGAATATTTTTAAGAATAAATTAAATAAAATAAATTCCCTTCTAAATTTTTTACTCGCAAGATAACTTCAGTTGGTTTCATGGAATTAGGCTGCAAGATAACTTCAGTTGGTTTCATAGAATCAGACTGCTAGGCAATTTCGAATTTATTTAGAATAATTGTTGGAATACTTTTAAGAATAAATAAAAAAAATAAATTCTCTTCTAAAATTTTAACTCGCAAGATAACTTCAGTTGGTTTCATGGAATTAGGCTGCAAGATAACTTCAGTTGGTTTCATAGAATCAGACTGCTAGGCAATTTCGAATTTATTTAGAATAATTGTTGGAATACTTTTAAGAATAAATAAAAAAAATAAATTCTCTTCTAAAATTTTAACTCGCAAGATAACTTCAGTTGGTTTCATGGAATTAGGCTGCAAGATAACTTCAGTTGGTTTCATAGAACCAGACTGCTAGGCAATTTAGAATTTATTCAGAATAATTGTAGGAATATTTTTAAGAATAAATTAAATAAAATAAATTCCCTTCTAAATTTTTTACTCGCAAGATAACTTCAGTTGGTTTCATGGAATTAGGCTGCAAGATAACTTCAGTTGGTTTCATAGAATCAGACTGCTAGGCAATTTCGAATTTATTTAGAATAATTGTTGGAATACTTTTAAGAATAAATAAAATAAAATAAATTCTCTTCTAAAATTTTAACTCGCAAGATAACTTCAGTTGGTTTCATGGAATTAGGCTGCAAGATAACTTCAGTTGGTTTCATAGAACCAGACTGCTAGGCAATTTCGAATTTATTTAGAATAATTGTTGGAATACTTTTAAGAATAAATAAAATAAAATAAATTCTCTTCTAAAATTTTAACTCGCAAGATAACTTCAGTTGGTTTCATGGCATTAGGCTGCAAGATAACTTCAGTTGGTTTCATAGAACCAGACTGCTAGGTAATTTCGAATTTATTCAGAATAATTGTTGGAATATTTTAAAGAATAAATTAAATAAAATAAATTCCCTTCTAAAATTTTAACTCGCAAGATAACTTCAGTTGGTTTCATGGCATTAGGCTGCAAGATAACTTCAGTTGGTTTCATAGAACCAGACTGCTAGGTAATTTCGAATTTATTCAGAATAATTGTAGGAATATTTTTAAGAATAAATTAAATAAAATAAATTCCCTTCTAAATTTTTTACTCGCAAGATAACTTCAGTTGGTTTCATGGAATTAGGCTGCAAGATAACTTCAGTTGGTTTCATAGAACCAGACTGCTAGGCAATTTAGAATTTATTCAGAATAATTGTAGGAATATTTTTAAGAATAAATTAAATAAAATAAATTCCCTTCTAAATTTTTTACTCGCAAGATAACTTCAGTTGGTTTCATGGAATTAGGCTGCAAGATAACTTCAGTTGGTTTCATAGAATCAGACTGCTAGGCAATTTAGAATTCATTTAGAATAATTGTTGGAATACTTTTAAGAATAAATAAAATAAAATAAATTCTCTTCTAAAATTTTAACTCGCAAGATAACTTCAGTTGGTTTCATGGAATTAGGCTGCAAGATAACTTCAGTTGGTTTCATAGAACCAGACTGCTAGGCAATTTAGAATTTATTCAGAATAATTGTAGGAATATTTTTAAGAATAAATTAAATAAAATAAATTCCCTTCTAAATTTTTTACTCGCAAGATAACTTCAGTTGGTTTCATGGAATTAGGCTGCAAGATAACTTCAGTTGGTTTCATAGAATCAGACTGCTAGGCAATTTAGAATTCATTTAGAATAATTGTTGGAATACTTTTAAGAATAAATAAAATAAAATAAATTCTCTTCTAAAATTTTAACTCGCAAGATAACTTCAGTTGGTTTCATGGAATTAGGCTGCAAGATAACTTCAGTTGGTTTCATAGAACCAGACTGCTAGGCAATTTAGAATTTATTCAGAATAATTGTAGGAATATTTTTAAGAATAAATTAAATAAAATAAATTCCCTTCTAAATTTTTTACTCGCAAGATAACTTCAGTTGGTTTCATGGAATTAGGCTGCAAGATAACTTCAGTTGGTTTCATAGAATCAGACTGCTAGGCAATTTCGAATTTATTTAGAATAATTGTTGGAATACTTTTAAGAATAAATAAAAAAAATAAATTCTCTTCTAAAATTTTAACTCGCAAGATAACTTCAGTTGGTTTCATGGAATTAGGCTGCAAGATAACTTCAGTTGGTTTCATAGAATCAGACTGCTAGGCAATTTCGAATTTATTTAGAATAATTGTTGGAATACTTTTAAGAATAAATAAAATAAAATAAATTCTCTTCTAAAATTTTAACTCGCAAGATAACTTCAGTTGGTTTCATGGAATTAGGCTGCAAGATAACTTCAGTTGGTTTCATAGAATCAGACTGCTAGGCAATTTAGAATTCATTTAGAATAATTGTTGGAATACTTTTAAGAATAAATAAAATAAAATAAATTCTCTTCTAAAATTTTAACTCGCAAGATAACTTCAGTTGGTTTCATGGAATTAGGCTGCAAGATAACTTCAGTTGGTTTCATAGAACCAGACTGCTAGGCAATTTAGAATTTATTCAGAATAATTGTAGGAATATTTTTAAGAATAAATTAAATAAAATAAATTCCCTTCTAAATTTTTTACTCGCAAGATAACTTCAGTTGGTTTCATGGAATTAGGCTGCAAGATAACTTCAGTTGGTTTCATAGAATCAGACTGCTAGGCAATTTCGAATTTATTTAGAATAATTGTTGGAATACTTTTAAGAATAAATAAAAAAAATAAATTCTCTTCTAAAATTTTAACTCGCAAGATAACTTCAGTTGGTTTCATGGAATTAGGCTGCAAGATAACTTCAGTTGGTTTCATAGAACCAGACTGCTAGGCAATTTAGAATTTATTCAGAATAATTGTAGGAATATTTTTAAGAATAAATTAAATAAAATAAATTCCCTTCTAAATTTTTTACTCGCAAGATAACTTCAGTTGGTTTCATGGCATTAGGCTGCAAGATAACTTCAGTTGGTTTCATAGAACCAGACTGCTAGGTAATTTCGAATTTATTCAGAATAATTGTAGGAATATTTTTAAGAATAAATTAAATAAAATAAATTCCCTTCTAAATTTTTTACTCGCAAGATAACTTCAGTTGGTTTCATGGAATTAGGCTGCAAGATAACTTCAGTTGGTTTCATAGAATCAGACTGCTAGGCAATTTAGAATTTATTCAGAATAATTGTAGGAATATTTTTAAGAATAAATTAAATAAAATAAATTCCCTTCTAAATTTTTTACTCGCAAGATAACTTCAGTTGGTTTCATGGAATTAGGCTGCAAGATAACTTCAGTTGGTTTCATAGAATCAGACTGCTAGGCAATTTAGAATTCATTTAGAATAATTGTTGGAATACTTTTAAGAATAAATAAAATAAAATAAATTCTCTTCTAAAATTTTAACTCGCAAGATAACTTCAGTTGGTTTCATGGAATTAGGCTGCAAGATAACTTCAGTTGGTTTCATAGAACCAGACTGCTAGGCAATTTAGAATTTATTCAGAATAATTGTAGGAATATTTTTAAGAATAAATTAAATAAAATAAATTCCCTTCTAAATTTTTTACTCGCAAGATAACTTCAGTTGGTTTCATGGAATTAGGCTGCAAGATAACTTCAGTTGGTTTCATAGAATCAGACTGCTAGGCAATTTCGAATTTATTTAGAATAATTGTTGGAATACTTTTAAGAATAAATAAAAAAAATAAATTCTCTTCTAAAATTTTAACTCGCAAGATAACTTCAGTTGGTTTCATGGAATTAGGCTGCAAGATAACTTCAGTTGGTTTCATAGAATCAGACTGCTAGGCAATTTCGAATTTATTTAGAATAATTGTTGGAATACTTTTAAGAATAAATAAAATAAAATAAATTCTCTTCTAAAATTTTAACTCGCAAGATAACTTCAGTTGGTTTCATGGCATTAGGCTGCAAGATAACTTCAGTTGGTTTCATAGAACCAGACTGCTAGGTAATTTCGAATTTATTCAGAATAATTGTAGGAATATTTTTAAGAATAAATTAAATAAAATAAATTCCCTTCTAAATTTTTTACTCGCAAGATAACTTCAGTTGGTTTCATGGAATTAGGCTGCAAGATAACTTCAGTTGGTTTCATAGAATCAGACTGCTAGGCAATTTCGAATTTATTTAGAATAATTGTTGGAATACTTTTAAGAATAAATAAAAAAAATAAATTCTCTTCTAAAATTTTAACTCGCAAGATAACTTCAGTTGGTTTCATGGAATTAGGCTGCAAGATAACTTCAGTTGGTTTCATAGAATCAGACTGCTAGGCAATTTCGAATTTATTTAGAATAATTGTTGGAATACTTTTAAGAATAAATAAAAAAAATAAATTCTCTTCTAAAATTTTAACTCGCAAGATAACTTCAGTTGGTTTCATGGAATTAGGCTGCAAGATAACTTCAGTTGGTTTCATAGAACCAGACTGCTAGGCAATTTAGAATTTATTCAGAATAATTGTAGGAATATTTTTAAGAATAAATTAAATAAAATAAATTCCCTTCTAAATTTTTTACTCGCAAGATAACTTCAGTTGGTTTCATGGAATTAGGCTGCAAGATAACTTCAGTTGGTTTCATAGAATCAGACTGCTAGGCAATTTCGAATTTATTTAGAATAATTGTTGGAATACTTTTAAGAATAAATAAAATAAAATAAATTCTCTTCTAAAATTTTAACTCGCAAGATAACTTCAGTTGGTTTCATGGAATTAGGCTGCAAGATAACTTCAGTTGGTTTCATAGAACCAGACTGCTAGGCAATTTCGAATTTATTTAGAATAATTGTTGGAATACTTTTAAGAATAAATAAAATAAAATAAATTCTCTTCTAAAATTTTAACTCGCAAGATAACTTCAGTTGGTTTCATGGCATTAGGCTGCAAGATAACTTCAGTTGGTTTCATAGAACCAGACTGCTAGGTAATTTCGAATTTATTCAGAATAATTGTTGGAATATTTTAAAGAATAAATTAAATAAAATAAATTCCCTTCTAAAATTTTAACTCGCAAGATAACTTCAGTTGGTTTCATGGCATTAGGCTGCAAGATAACTTCAGTTGGTTTCATAGAACCAGACTGCTAGGTAATTTCGAATTTATTCAGAATAATTGTAGGAATATTTTTAAGAATAAATTAAATAAAATAAATTCCCTTCTAAATTTTTTACTCGCAAGATAACTTCAGTTGGTTTCATGGAATTAGGCTGCAAGATAACTTCAGTTGGTTTCATAGAACCAGACTGCTAGGCAATTTAGAATTTATTCAGAATAATTGTAGGAATATTTTTAAGAATAAATTAAATAAAATAAATTCCCTTCTAAATTTTTTACTCGCAAGATAACTTCAGTTGGTTTCATGGAATTAGGCTGCAAGATAACTTCAGTTGGTTTCATAGAATCAGACTGCTAGGCAATTTCGAATTTATTTAGAATAATTGTTGGAATACTTTTAAGAATAAATAAAATAAAATAAATTCTCTTCTAAAATTTTAACTCGCAAGATAACTTCAGTTGGTTTCATGGAATTAGGCTGCAAGATAACTTCAGTTGGTTTCATAGAACCAGACTGCTAGGCAATTTCGAATTTATTTAGAATAATTGTTGGAATACTTTTAAGAATAAATAAAATAAAATAAATTCTCTTCTAAAATTTTAACTCGCAAGATAACTTCAGTTGGTTTCATGGCATTAGGCTGCAAGATAACTTCAGTTGGTTTCATAGAACCAGACTGCTAGGTAATTTCGAATTTATTCAGAATAATTGTTGGAATATTTTTAAGAATAAATTAAATAAAATAAATTCCCTTCTAAAATTTTAACTCGCAAGATAACTTCAGTTGGTTTCATGGCATTAGGCTGCAAGATAACTTCAGTTGGTTTCATAGAACCAGACTGCTAGGTAATTTCGAATTTATTCAGAATAATTGTAGGAATATTTTTAAGAATAAATTAAATAAAATAAATTCCCTTCTAAATTTTTTACTCGCAAGATAACTTCAGTTGGTTTCATGGAATTAGGCTGCAAGATAACTTCAGTTGGTTTCATAGAATCAGACTGCTAGGCAATTTCGAATTTATTTAGAATAATTGTTGGAATACTTTTAAGAATAAATAAAAAAAATAAATTCTCTTCTAAAATTTTAACTCGCAAGATAACTTCAGTTGGTTTCATGGAATTAGGCTGCAAGATAACTTCAGTTGGTTTCATAGAATCAGACTGCTAGGCAATTTCGAATTTATTTAGAATAATTGTTGGAATACTTTTAAGAATAAATAAAATAAAATAAATTCTCTTCTAAAATTTTAACTCGCAAGATAACTTCAGTTGGTTTCATGGCATTAGGCTGCAAGATAACTTCAGTTGGTTTCATAGAACCAGACTGCTAGGTAATTTCGAATTTATTCAGAATAATTGTAGGAATATTTTTAAGAATAAATTAAATAAAATAAATTCCCTTCTAAATTTTTTACTCGCAAGATAACTTCAGTTGGTTTCATGGAATTAGGCTGCAAGATAACTTCAGTTGGTTTCATAGAATCAGACTGCTAGGCAATTTCGAATTTATTTAGAATAATTGTTGGAATACTTTTAAGAATAAATAAAAAAAATAAATTCTCTTCTAAAATTTTAACTCGCAAGATAACTTCAGTTGGTTTCATGGAATTAGGCTGCAAGATAACTTCAGTTGGTTTCATAGAACCAGACTGCTAGGCAATTTAGAATTTATTCAGAATAATTGTAGGAATATTTTTAAGAATAAATTAAATAAAATAAATTCCCTTCTAAATTTTTTACTCGCAAGATAACTTCAGTTGGTTTCATGGCATTAGGCTGCAAGATAACTTCAGTTGGTTTCATAGAACCAGACTGCTAGGTAATTTCGAATTTATTCAGAATAATTGTAGGAATATTTTTAAGAATAAATTAAATAAAATAAATTCCCTTCTAAATTTTTTACTCGCAAGATAACTTCAGTTGGTTTCATGGAATTAGGCTGCAAGATAACTTCAGTTGGTTTCATAGAATCAGACTGCTAGGCAATTTAGAATTTATTCAGAATAATTGTAGGAATATTTTTAAGAATAAATTAAATAAAATAAATTCCCTTCTAAATTTTTTACTCGCAAGATAACTTCAGTTGGTTTCATGGAATTAGGCTGCAAGATAACTTCAGTTGGTTTCATAGAATCAGACTGCTAGGCAATTTAGAATTCATTTAGAATAATTGTTGGAATACTTTTAAGAATAAATAAAATAAAATAAATTCTCTTCTAAATTTTTTACTCGCAAGATAACTTCAGTTGGTTTCATGGAATTAGGCTGCAAGATAACTTCAGTTGGTTTCATAGAATCAGACTGCTAGGCAATTTAGAATTTATTCAGAATAATTGTAGGAATATTTTTAAGAATAAATTAAATAAAATAAATTCCCTTCTAAATTTTTTACTCGCAAGATAACTTCAGTTGGTTTCATGGAATTAGGCTGCAAGATAACTTCAGTTGGTTTCATAGAATCAGACTGCTAGGCAATTTAGAATTTATTCAGAATAATTGTAGGAATATTTTTAAGAATAAATTAAATAAAATAAATTCCCTTCTAAATTTTTTACTCGCAAGATAACTTCAGTTGGTTTCATGGAATTAGGCTGCAAGATAACTTCAGTTGGTTTCATAGAATCAGACTGCTAGGCAATTTCGAATTTATTTAGAATAATTGTTGGAATACTTTTAAGAATAAATAAAATAAAATAAATTCTCTTCTAAAATTTTAACTCGCAAGATAACTTCAGTTGGTTTCATGGCATTAGGCTGCAAGATAACTTCAGTTGGTTTCATAGAACCAGACTGCTAGGTAATTTCGAATTTATTCAGAATAATTGTAGGAATATTTTTAAGAATAAATTAAATAAAATAAATTCCCTTCTAAATTTTTTACTCGCAAGATAACTTCAGTTGGTTTCATGGAATTAGGCTGCAAGATAACTTCAGTTGGTTTCATAGAATCAGACTGCTAGGCAATTTCGAATTTATTTAGAATAATTGTTGGAATACTTTTAAGAATAAATAAAAAAAATAAATTCTCTTCTAAAATTTTAACTCGCAAGATAACTTCAGTTGGTTTCATGGAATTAGGCTGCAAGATAACTTCAGTTGGTTTCATAGAACCAGACTGCTAGGCAATTTAGAATTTATTCAGAATAATTGTAGGAATATTTTTAAGAATAAATTAAATAAAATAAATTCCCTTCTAAATTTTTTACTCGCAAGATAACTTCAGTTGGTTTCATGGCATTAGGCTGCAAGATAACTTCAGTTGGTTTCATAGAACCAGACTGCTAGGTAATTTCGAATTTATTCAGAATAATTGTAGGAATATTTTTAAGAATAAATTAAATAAAATAAATTCCCTTCTAAATTTTTTACTCGCAAGATAACTTCAGTTGGTTTCATGGAATTAGGCTGCAAGATAACTTCAGTTGGTTTCATAGAATCAGACTGCTAGGCAATTTAGAATTTATTCAGAATAATTGTAGGAATATTTTTAAGAATAAATTAAATAAAATAAATTCCCTTCTAAATTTTTTACTCGCAAGATAACTTCAGTTGGTTTCATGGAATTAGGCTGCAAGATAACTTCAGTTGGTTTCATAGAACCAGACTGCTAGGCAATTTAGAATTTATTCAGAATAATTGTAGGAATATTTTTAAGAATAAATTAAATAAAATAAATTCCCTTCTAAATTTTTTACTCGCAAGATAACTTCAGTTGGTTTCATGGCATTAGGCTGCAAGATAACTTCAGTTGGTTTCATAGAACCAGACTGCTAGGTAATTTCGAATTTATTCAGAATAATTGTAGGAATATTTTTAAGAATAAATTAAATAAAATAAATTCCCTTCTAAATTTTTTACTCGCAAGATAACTTCAGTTGGTTTCATGGAATTAGGCTGCAAGATAACTTCAGTTGGTTTCATAGAATCAGACTGCTAGGCAATTTAGAATTTATTCAGAATAATTGTAGGAATATTTTTAAGAATAAATTAAATAAAATAAATTCCCTTCTAAATTTTTTACTCGCAAGATAACTTCAGTTGGTTTCATGGAATTAGGCTGCAAGATAACTTCAGTTGGTTTCATAGAATCAGACTGCTAGGCAATTTAGAATTCATTTAGAATAATTGTTGGAATACTTTTAAGAATAAATAAAATAAAATAAATTCTCTTCTAAAATTTTAACTCGCAAGATAACTTCAGTTGGTTTCATGGAATTAGGCTGCAAGATAACTTCAGTTGGTTTCATAGAACCAGACTGCTAGGCAATTTAGAATTTATTCAGAATAATTGTAGGAATATTTTTAAGAATAAATTAAATAAAATAAATTCCCTTCTAAATTTTTTACTCGCAAGATAACTTCAGTTGGTTTCATGGAATTAGGCTGCAAGATAACTTCAGTTGGTTTCATAGAATCAGACTGCTAGGCAATTTCGAATTTATTTAGAATAATTGTTGGAATACTTTTAAGAATAAATAAAAAAAATAAATTCTCTTCTAAAATTTTAACTCGCAAGATAACTTCAGTTGGTTTCATGGAATTAGGCTGCAAGATAACTTCAGTTGGTTTCATAGAATCAGACTGCTAGGCAATTTCGAATTTATTTAGAATAATTGTTGGAATACTTTTAAGAATAAATAAAAAAAATAAATTCTCTTCTAAAATTTTAACTCGCAAGATAACTTCAGTTGGTTTCATGGAATTAGGCTGCAAGATAACTTCAGTTGGTTTCATAGAACCAGACTGCTAGGCAATTTAGAATTTATTCAGAATAATTGTAGGAATATTTTTAAGAATAAATTAAATAAAATAAATTCCCTTCTAAATTTTTTACTCGCAAGATAACTTCAGTTGGTTTCATGGAATTAGGCTGCAAGATAACTTCAGTTGGTTTCATAGAATCAGACTGCTAGGCAATTTCGAATTTATTTAGAATAATTGTTGGAATACTTTTAAGAATAAATAAAATAAAATAAATTCTCTTCTAAAATTTTAACTCGCAAGATAACTTCAGTTGGTTTCATGGAATTAGGCTGCAAGATAACTTCAGTTGGTTTCATAGAACCAGACTGCTAGGCAATTTCGAATTTATTTAGAATAATTGTTGGAATACTTTTAAGAATAAATAAAATAAAATAAATTCTCTTCTAAAATTTTAACTCGCAAGATAACTTCAGTTGGTTTCATGGCATTAGGCTGCAAGATAACTTCAGTTGGTTTCATAGAACCAGACTGCTAGGTAATTTCGAATTTATTCAGAATAATTGTTGGAATATTTTAAAGAATAAATTAAATAAAATAAATTCCCTTCTAAAATTTTAACTCGCAAGATAACTTCAGTTGGTTTCATGGCATTAGGCTGCAAGATAACTTCAGTTGGTTTCATAGAACCAGACTGCTAGGTAATTTCGAATTTATTCAGAATAATTGTAGGAATATTTTTAAGAATAAATTAAATAAAATAAATTCCCTTCTAAATTTTTTACTCGCAAGATAACTTCAGTTGGTTTCATGGAATTAGGCTGCAAGATAACTTCAGTTGGTTTCATAGAACCAGACTGCTAGGCAATTTAGAATTTATTCAGAATAATTGTAGGAATATTTTTAAGAATAAATTAAATAAAATAAATTCCCTTCTAAATTTTTTACTCGCAAGATAACTTCAGTTGGTTTCATGGAATTAGGCTGCAAGATAACTTCAGTTGGTTTCATAGAATCAGACTGCTAGGCAATTTAGAATTCATTTAGAATAATTGTTGGAATACTTTTAAGAATAAATAAAATAAAATAAATTCTCTTCTAAAATTTTAACTCGCAAGATAACTTCAGTTGGTTTCATGGAATTAGGCTGCAAGATAACTTCAGTTGGTTTCATAGAACCAGACTGCTAGGCAATTTAGAATTTATTCAGAATAATTGTAGGAATATTTTTAAGAATAAATTAAATAAAATAAATTCCCTTCTAAATTTTTTACTCGCAAGATAACTTCAGTTGGTTTCATGGAATTAGGCTGCAAGATAACTTCAGTTGGTTTCATAGAATCAGACTGCTAGGCAATTTCGAATTTATTTAGAATAATTGTTGGAATACTTTTAAGAATAAATAAAAAAAATAAATTCTCTTCTAAAATTTTAACTCGCAAGATAACTTCAGTTGGTTTCATGGAATTAGGCTGCAAGATAACTTCAGTTGGTTTCATAGAACCAGACTGCTAGGCAATTTAGAATTTATTCAGAATAATTGTAGGAATATTTTTAAGAATAAATTAAATAAAATAAATTCCCTTCTAAATTTTTTACTCGCAAGATAACTTCAGTTGGTTTCATGGCATTAGGCTGCAAGATAACTTCAGTTGGTTTCATAGAACCAGACTGCTAGGTAATTTCGAATTTATTCAGAATAATTGTAGGAATATTTTTAAGAATAAATTAAATAAAATAAATTCCCTTCTAAATTTTTTACTCGCAAGATAACTTCAGTTGGTTTCATGGAATTAGGCTGCAAGATAACTTCAGTTGGTTTCATAGAATCAGACTGCTAGGCAATTTCGAATTTATTTAGAATAATTGTTGGAATACTTTTAAGAATAAATAAAAAAAATAAATTCTCTTCTAAAATTTTAACTCGCAAGATAACTTCAGTTGGTTTCATGGAATTAGGCTGCAAGATAACTTCAGTTGGTTTCATAGAACCAGACTGCTAGGCAATTTAGAATTTATTCAGAATAATTGTAGGAATATTTTTAAGAATAAATTAAATAAAATAAATTCCCTTCTAAATTTTTTACTCGCAAGATAACTTCAGTTGGTTTCATGGAATTAGGCTGCAAGATAACTTCAGTTGGTTTCATAGAATCAGACTGCTAGGCAATTTCGAATTTATTTAGAATAATTGTTGGAATACTTTTAAGAATAAATAAAATAAAATAAATTCTCTTCTAAAATTTTAACTCGCAAGATAACTTCAGTTGGTTTCATGGAATTAGGCTGCAAGATAACTTCAGTTGGTTTCATAGAACCAGACTGCTAGGCAATTTCGAATTTATTTAGAATAATTGTTGGAATACTTTTAAGAATAAATAAAATAAAATAAATTCTCTTCTAAAATTTTAACTCGCAAGATAACTTCAGTTGGTTTCATGGCATTAGGCTGCAAGATAACTTCAGTTGGTTTCATAGAACCAGACTGCTAGGTAATTTCGAATTTATTCAGAATAATTGTTGGAATATTTTTAAGAATAAATTAAATAAAATAAATTCCCTTCTAAAATTTTAACTCGCAAGATAACTTCAGTTGGTTTCATGGCATTAGGCTGCAAGATAACTTCAGTTGGTTTCATAGAACCAGACTGCTAGGTAATTTCGAATTTATTCAGAATAATTGTAGGAATATTTTTAAGAATAAATTAAATAAAATAAATTCCCTTCTAAATTTTTTACTCGCAAGATAACTTCAGTTGGTTTCATGGAATTAGGCTGCAAGATAACTTCAGTTGGTTTCATAGAATCAGACTGCTAGGCAATTTCGAATTTATTTAGAATAATTGTTGGAATACTTTTAAGAATAAATAAAAAAAATAAATTCTCTTCTAAAATTTTAACTCGCAAGATAACTTCAGTTGGTTTCATGGAATTAGGCTGCAAGATAACTTCAGTTGGTTTCATAGAATCAGACTGCTAGGCAATTTCGAATTTATTTAGAATAATTGTTGGAATACTTTTAAGAATAAATAAAATAAAATAAATTCTCTTCTAAAATTTTAACTCGCAAGATAACTTCAGTTGGTTTCATGGCATTAGGCTGCAAGATAACTTCAGTTGGTTTCATAGAACCAGACTGCTAGGTAATTTCGAATTTATTCAGAATAATTGTAGGAATATTTTTAAGAATAAATTAAATAAAATAAATTCCCTTCTAAATTTTTTACTCGCAAGATAACTTCAGTTGGTTTCATGGAATTAGGCTGCAAGATAACTTCAGTTGGTTTCATAGAATCAGACTGCTAGGCAATTTCGAATTTATTTAGAATAATTGTTGGAATACTTTTAAGAATAAATAAAAAAAATAAATTCTCTTCTAAAATTTTAACTCGCAAGATAACTTCAGTTGGTTTCATGGAATTAGGCTGCAAGATAACTTCAGTTGGTTTCATAGAACCAGACTGCTAGGCAATTTAGAATTTATTCAGAATAATTGTAGGAATATTTTTAAGAATAAATTAAATAAAATAAATTCCCTTCTAAATTTTTTACTCGCAAGATAACTTCAGTTGGTTTCATGGCATTAGGCTGCAAGATAACTTCAGTTGGTTTCATAGAACCAGACTGCTAGGTAATTTCGAATTTATTCAGAATAATTGTAGGAATATTTTTAAGAATAAATTAAATAAAATAAATTCCCTTCTAAATTTTTTACTCGCAAGATAACTTCAGTTGGTTTCATGGAATTAGGCTGCAAGATAACTTCAGTTGGTTTCATAGAATCAGACTGCTAGGCAATTTAGAATTTATTCAGAATAATTGTAGGAATATTTTTAAGAATAAATTAAATAAAATAAATTCCCTTCTAAATTTTTTACTCGCAAGATAACTTCAGTTGGTTTCATGGAATTAGGCTGCAAGATAACTTCAGTTGGTTTCATAGAATCAGACTGCTAGGCAATTTAGAATTCATTTAGAATAATTGTTGGAATACTTTTAAGAATAAATAAAATAAAATAAATTCTCTTCTAAATTTTTTACTCGCAAGATAACTTCAGTTGGTTTCATGGAATTAGGCTGCAAGATAACTTCAGTTGGTTTCATAGAATCAGACTGCTAGGCAATTTAGAATTTATTCAGAATAATTGTAGGAATATTTTTAAGAATAAATTAAATAAAATAAATTCCCTTCTAAATTTTTTACTCGCAAGATAACTTCAGTTGGTTTCATGGAATTAGGCTGCAAGATAACTTCAGTTGGTTTCATAGAATCAGACTGCTAGGCAATTTAGAATTTATTCAGAATAATTGTAGGAATATTTTTAAGAATAAATTAAATAAAATAAATTCCCTTCTAAATTTTTTACTCGCAAGATAACTTCAGTTGGTTTCATGGAATTAGGCTGCAAGATAACTTCAGTTGGTTTCATAGAATCAGACTGCTAGGCAATTTCGAATTTATTTAGAATAATTGTTGGAATACTTTTAAGAATAAATAAAATAAAATAAATTCTCTTCTAAAATTTTAACTCGCAAGATAACTTCAGTTGGTTTCATGGCATTAGGCTGCAAGATAACTTCAGTTGGTTTCATAGAACCAGACTGCTAGGTAATTTCGAATTTATTCAGAATAATTGTAGGAATATTTTTAAGAATAAATTAAATAAAATAAATTCCCTTCTAAATTTTTTACTCGCAAGATAACTTCAGTTGGTTTCATGGAATTAGGCTGCAAGATAACTTCAGTTGGTTTCATAGAATCAGACTGCTAGGCAATTTCGAATTTATTTAGAATAATTGTTGGAATACTTTTAAGAATAAATAAAAAAAATAAATTCTCTTCTAAAATTTTAACTCGCAAGATAACTTCAGTTGGTTTCATGGAATTAGGCTGCAAGATAACTTCAGTTGGTTTCATAGAACCAGACTGCTAGGCAATTTAGAATTTATTCAGAATAATTGTAGGAATATTTTTAAGAATAAATTAAATAAAATAAATTCCCTTCTAAATTTTTTACTCGCAAGATAACTTCAGTTGGTTTCATGGCATTAGGCTGCAAGATAACTTCAGTTGGTTTCATAGAACCAGACTGCTAGGTAATTTCGAATTTATTCAGAATAATTGTAGGAATATTTTTAAGAATAAATTAAATAAAATAAATTCCCTTCTAAATTTTTTACTCGCAAGATAACTTCAGTTGGTTTCATGGAATTAGGCTGCAAGATAACTTCAGTTGGTTTCATAGAATCAGACTGCTAGGCAATTTAGAATTTATTCAGAATAATTGTAGGAATATTTTTAAGAATAAATTAAATAAAATAAATTCCCTTCTAAATTTTTTACTCGCAAGATAACTTCAGTTGGTTTCATGGAATTAGGCTGCAAGATAACTTCAGTTGGTTTCATAGAACCAGACTGCTAGGCAATTTAGAATTTATTCAGAATAATTGTAGGAATATTTTTAAGAATAAATTAAATAAAATAAATTCCCTTCTAAATTTTTTACTCGCAAGATAACTTCAGTTGGTTTCATGGCATTAGGCTGCAAGATAACTTCAGTTGGTTTCATAGAACCAGACTGCTAGGTAATTTCGAATTTATTCAGAATAATTGTAGGAATATTTTTAAGAATAAATTAAATAAAATAAATTCCCTTCTAAATTTTTTACTCGCAAGATAACTTCAGTTGGTTTCATGGAATTAGGCTGCAAGATAACTTCAGTTGGTTTCATAGAATCAGACTGCTAGGCAATTTAGAATTTATTCAGAATAATTGTAGGAATATTTTTAAGAATAAATTAAATAAAATAAATTCCCTTCTAAATTTTTTACTCGCAAGATAACTTCAGTTGGTTTCATGGAATTAGGCTGCAAGATAACTTCAGTTGGTTTCATAGAATCAGACTGCTAGGCAATTTAGAATTCATTTAGAATAATTGTTGGAATACTTTTAAGAATAAATAAAATAAAATAAATTCTCTTCTAAAATTTTAACTCGCAAGATAACTTCAGTTGGTTTCATGGAATTAGGCTGCAAGATAACTTCAGTTGGTTTCATAGAACCAGACTGCTAGGCAATTTAGAATTTATTCAGAATAATTGTAGGAATATTTTTAAGAATAAATTAAATAAAATAAATTCCCTTCTAAATTTTTTACTCGCAAGATAACTTCAGTTGGTTTCATGGAATTAGGCTGCAAGATAACTTCAGTTGGTTTCATAGAATCAGACTGCTAGGCAATTTCGAATTTATTTAGAATAATTGTTGGAATACTTTTAAGAATAAATAAAAAAAATAAATTCTCTTCTAAAATTTTAACTCGCAAGATAACTTCAGTTGGTTTCATGGAATTAGGCTGCAAGATAACTTCAGTTGGTTTCATAGAATCAGACTGCTAGGCAATTTCGAATTTATTTAGAATAATTGTTGGAATACTTTTAAGAATAAATAAAATAAAATAAATTCTCTTCTAAAATTTTAACTCGCAAGATAACTTCAGTTGGTTTCATGGCATTAGGCTGCAAGATAACTTCAGTTGGTTTCATAGAACCAGACTGCTAGGTAATTTCGAATTTATTCAGAATAATTGTAGGAATATTTTTAAGAATAAATTAAATAAAATAAATTCCCTTCTAAATTTTTTACTCGCAAGATAACTTCAGTTGGTTTCATGGAATTAGGCTGCAAGATAACTTCAGTTGGTTTCATAGAATCAGACTGCTAGGCAATTTCGAATTTATTTAGAATAATTGTTGGAATACTTTTAAGAATAAATAAAAAAAATAAATTCTCTTCTAAAATTTTAACTCGCAAGATAACTTCAGTTGGTTTCATGGAATTAGGCTGCAAGATAACTTCAGTTGGTTTCATAGAATCAGACTGCTAGGCAATTTCGAATTTATTTAGAATAATTGTTGGAATACTTTTAAGAATAAATAAAAAAAATAAATTCTCTTCTAAAATTTTAACTCGCAAGATAACTTCAGTTGGTTTCATGGAATTAGGCTGCAAGATAACTTCAGTTGGTTTCATAGAACCAGACTGCTAGGCAATTTAGAATTTATTCAGAATAATTGTAGGAATATTTTTAAGAATAAATTAAATAAAATAAATTCCCTTCTAAATTTTTTACTCGCAAGATAACTTCAGTTGGTTTCATGGAATTAGGCTGCAAGATAACTTCAGTTGGTTTCATAGAATCAGACTGCTAGGCAATTTCGAATTTATTTAGAATAATTGTTGGAATACTTTTAAGAATAAATAAAATAAAATAAATTCTCTTCTAAAATTTTAACTCGCAAGATAACTTCAGTTGGTTTCATGGAATTAGGCTGCAAGATAACTTCAGTTGGTTTCATAGAACCAGACTGCTAGGCAATTTCGAATTTATTTAGAATAATTGTTGGAATACTTTTAAGAATAAATAAAATAAAATAAATTCTCTTCTAAAATTTTAACTCGCAAGATAACTTCAGTTGGTTTCATGGCATTAGGCTGCAAGATAACTTCAGTTGGTTTCATAGAACCAGACTGCTAGGTAATTTCGAATTTATTCAGAATAATTGTTGGAATATTTTAAAGAATAAATTAAATAAAATAAATTCCCTTCTAAAATTTTAACTCGCAAGATAACTTCAGTTGGTTTCATGGCATTAGGCTGCAAGATAACTTCAGTTGGTTTCATAGAACCAGACTGCTAGGTAATTTCGAATTTATTCAGAATAATTGTAGGAATATTTTTAAGAATAAATTAAATAAAATAAATTCCCTTCTAAATTTTTTACTCGCAAGATAACTTCAGTTGGTTTCATGGAATTAGGCTGCAAGATAACTTCAGTTGGTTTCATAGAACCAGACTGCTAGGCAATTTAGAATTTATTCAGAATAATTGTAGGAATATTTTTAAGAATAAATTAAATAAAATAAATTCCCTTCTAAATTTTTTACTCGCAAGATAACTTCAGTTGGTTTCATGGAATTAGGCTGCAAGATAACTTCAGTTGGTTTCATAGAATCAGACTGCTAGGCAATTTAGAATTCATTTAGAATAATTGTTGGAATACTTTTAAGAATAAATAAAATAAAATAAATTCTCTTCTAAAATTTTAACTCGCAAGATAACTTCAGTTGGTTTCATGGAATTAGGCTGCAAGATAACTTCAGTTGGTTTCATAGAACCAGACTGCTAGGCAATTTAGAATTTATTCAGAATAATTGTAGGAATATTTTTAAGAATAAATTAAATAAAATAAATTCCCTTCTAAATTTTTTACTCGCAAGATAACTTCAGTTGGTTTCATGGAATTAGGCTGCAAGATAACTTCAGTTGGTTTCATAGAATCAGACTGCTAGGCAATTTCGAATTTATTTAGAATAATTGTTGGAATACTTTTAAGAATAAATAAAAAAAATAAATTCTCTTCTAAAATTTTAACTCGCAAGATAACTTCAGTTGGTTTCATGGAATTAGGCTGCAAGATAACTTCAGTTGGTTTCATAGAACCAGACTGCTAGGCAATTTCGAATTTATTTAGAATAATTGTTGGAATACTTTTAAGAATAAATAAAAAAAATAAATTCTCTTCTAAAATTTTAACTCGCAAGATAACTTCAGTTGGTTTCATGGAATTAGGCTGCAAGATAACTTCAGTTGGTTTCATAGAATCAGACTGCTAGGCAATTTCGAATTTATTTAGAATAATTGTTGGAATACTTTTAAGAATAAATAAAAAAAATAAATTCTCTTCTAAAATTTTAACTCGCAAGATAACTTCAGTTGGTTTCATGGAATTAGGCTGCAAGATAACTTCAGTTGGTTTCATAGAACCAGACTGCTAGGCAATTTAGAATTTATTCAGAATAATTGTAGGAATATTTTTAAGAATAAATTAAATAAAATAAATTCCCTTCTAAATTTTTTACTCGCAAGATAACTTCAGTTGGTTTCATGGAATTAGGCTGCAAGATAACTTCAGTTGGTTTCATAGAATCAGACTGCTAGGCAATTTCGAATTTATTTAGAATAATTGTTGGAATACTTTTAAGAATAAATAAAATAAAATAAATTCTCTTCTAAAATTTTAACTCGCAAGATAACTTCAGTTGGTTTCATGGAATTAGGCTGCAAGATAACTTCAGTTGGTTTCATAGAACCAGACTGCTAGGCAATTTCGAATTTATTTAGAATAATTGTTGGAATACTTTTAAGAATAAATAAAAAAAATAAATTCTCTTCTAAAATTTTAACTCGCAAGATAACTTCAGTTGGTTTCATGGAATTAGGCTGCAAGATAACTTCAGTTGGTTTCATAGAATCAGACTGCTAGGCAATTTCGAATTTATTTAGAATAATTGTTGGAATACTTTTAAGAATAAATAAAAAAAATAAATTCTCTTCTAAAATTTTAACTCGCAAGATAACTTCAGTTGGTTTCATGGAATTAGGCTGCAAGATAACTTCAGTTGGTTTCATAGAACCAGACTGCTAGGCAATTTAGAATTTATTCAGAATAATTGTAGGAATATTTTTAAGAATAAATTAAATAAAATAAATTCCCTTCTAAATTTTTTACTCGCAAGATAACTTCAGTTGGTTTCATGGAATTAGGCTGCAAGATAACTTCAGTTGGTTTCATAGAATCAGACTGCTAGGCAATTTCGAATTTATTTAGAATAATTGTTGGAATACTTTTAAGAATAAATAAAATAAAATAAATTCTCTTCTAAAATTTTAACTCGCAAGATAACTTCAGTTGGTTTCATGGAATTAGGCTGCAAGATAACTTCAGTTGGTTTCATAGAACCAGACTGCTAGGCAATTTCGAATTTATTTAGAATAATTGTTGGAATACTTTTAAGAATAAATAAAAAAAATAAATTCTCTTCTAAAATTTTAACTCGCAAGATAACTTCAGTTGGTTTCATGGAATTAGGCTGCAAGATAACTTCAGTTGGTTTCATAGAATCAGACTGCTAGGCAATTTCGAATTTATTTAGAATAATTGTTGGAATACTTTTAAGAATAAATAAAAAAAATAAATTCTCTTCTAAAATTTTAACTCGCAAGATAACTTCAGTTGGTTTCATGGAATTAGGCTGCAAGATAACTTCAGTTGGTTTCATAGAACCAGACTGCTAGGCAATTTAGAATTTATTCAGAATAATTGTAGGAATATTTTTAAGAATAAATTAAATAAAATAAATTCCCTTCTAAATTTTTTACTCGCAAGATAACTTCAGTTGGTTTCATGGAATTAGGCTGCAAGATAACTTCAGTTGGTTTCATAGAATCAGACTGCTAGGCAATTTCGAATTTATTTAGAATAATTGTTGGAATACTTTTAAGAATAAATAAAATAAAATAAATTCTCTTCTAAAATTTTAACTCGCAAGATAACTTCAGTTGGTTTCATGGAATTAGGCTGCAAGATAACTTCAGTTGGTTTCATAGAACCAGACTGCTAGGCAATTTCGAATTTATTTAGAATAATTGTTGGAATACTTTTAAGAATAAATAAAAAAAATAAATTCTCTTCTAAAATTTTAACTCGCAAGATAACTTCAGTTGGTTTCATGGAATTAGGCTGCAAGATAACTTCAGTTGGTTTCATAGAATCAGACTGCTAGGCAATTTCGAATTTATTTAGAATAATTGTTGGAATACTTTTAAGAATAAATAAAAAAAATAAATTCTCTTCTAAAATTTTAACTCGCAAGATAACTTCAGTTGGTTTCATGGCATTAGGCTGCAAGATAACTTCAGTTGGTTTCATAGAATCAGACTGCTAGGCAATTTCGAATTTATTTAGAATAATTGTTGGAATACTTTTAAGAATAAATAAAATAAAATAAATTCCCTTCTAAAATTTTTACTCGCAAGATAACTTCAGTTGGTTTCATGGAATTAGGCTGCAAGATAACTTCAGTTGGTTCCATAGAACCAGACTGGTAGGTAATTTCGAATTTATTCAGAATAATTGTTGGAATATCTTTAAGAATAAATAAAATAAAATAAATTCCCTTCTAAAATTTTTACTCGCAAGATAACTTCAGTTGGTTTCATGGAATTAGGCTGCAAGATAACTTCAGTTGGTTTCATAGAACCAGACTGCTAGGTAATTTCGAATTTATTCAGAATAATTGTAGGAATATTTTTAAGAATAAATTAAATAAAATAAATTCCCTTCTAAATTTTTTACTCGCAAGATAACTTCAGTTGGTTTCATGGAATAAGGCTGCAAGATAACTTCAGTTGGTTTCATAGAACCAGACTGCTAGGTAATTTCGAATTTATTCAGAATAATTGTTGGAATATTTTTAAGAATAAATTAAATAAAATAAATTCCCTTCTAAAATTTTTACTCGCAAGATAACTTCAGTTGGTTTCATGGAATTAGGCTGCAAGATAACTTCAGTTGGTTCCATAGAACCAGACTGGTAGGTAATTTCGAATTTATTCAGAATAATTGTTGGAATATCTTTAAGAATAAATAAAATAAAATAAATTCCCTTCTAAATTTTTTACTCGCAAGATAACTTCAGTTGGTTTCATGGAATTAGGCTGCAAGATAACTTCAGTTGGTTTCATAGAATCAGACTGCTAGGCAATTTCGAATTTATTTAGAATAATTGTTGGAATACTTTTAAGAATAAATAAAATAAAATAAATTCTCTTCTAAAATTTTAACTCGCAAGATAACTTCAGTTGGTTTCATGGCATTAGGCTGCAAGATAACTTCAGTTGGTTTCATAGAACCAGACTGCTAGGTAATTTCGAATTTATTCAGAATAATTGTAGGAATATTTTTAAGAATAAATAAAATAAAATAAACTCTCTTCTAAAATTTTAACTCGCAAGATAACTTCAGTTGGTTTCATGGAATAAGGCTGCAAGATAACTTCAGTTGGTTTCATAGAACCAGACTGCTAGGTAATTTCGAATTTATTCAGAATAATTGTAGGAATATTTTTAAGAATAAATAAAATAAAATAAATTCCCTTCTAAATTTTTTACTCGCAAGATAACTTCAGTTGGTTTCATGGAATTAGGCTGCAAGATAACTTCAGTTGGTTCCATAGAACCAGACTGGTAGGTAATTTCGAATTTATTCAGAATAATTGTTGGAATATCTTTAAGAATAAATAAAATAAAATAAATTCCCTTCTAAATTTTTTACTCGCAAGATAACTTCAGTTGGTTTCATGGAATTAGGCTGCAAGATAACTTCAGTTGGTTTCATAGAACCAGACTGCTAGGTAATTTCGAATTTATTCAGAATAATTGTTGGAATATTTTTAAGAATAAATTAAATAAAATAAATTCCCTTCTAAAATTTTTACTCGCAAGATAACTTCAGTTGGTTTCATGGAATAAGGCTGCAAGATAACTTCAGTTGGTTTCATAGAACCAGACTGCTAGGTAATTTCGAATTTATTCAGAATAATTGTAGGAATATTTTTAAGAATAAATAAAATAAAATAAATTCCCTTCTAAATTTTTTACTCGCAAGATAACTTCAGTTGGTTTCATGGAATAAGGCTGCAAGATAACTTCAGTTGGTTTCATAGAACCAGACTGCTAGGCAATTTCGAATTTATTCAGAATAATTGTAGGAATATTTTTAAGAATAAATAAAATAAAATAAATTCCCTTCTAAATTTTTTACTCGCAAGATAACTTCAGTTGGTTTCATGGAATTAGGCTGCAAGATAACTTCAGTTGGTTTCATAGAACCAGACTGCTAGGTAATTTCGAATTTATTCAGAATAATTGTTGGAATATTTTTAAGAATAAATTAAATAAAATAAATTCCCTTCTAAAATTTTTACTCGCAAGATAACTTCAGTTGGTTTCATGGAATAAGGCTGCAAGATAACTTCAGTTGGTTTCATAGAACCAGACTGCTAGGTAATTTCGAATTTATTCAGAATAATTGTAGGAATATTTTTAAGAATAAATAAAATAAAATAAATTCCCTTCTAAATTTTTTACTCGCAAGATAACTTCAGTTGGTTTCATGGAATTAGGCTGCAAGATAACTTCAGTTGGTTTCATAGAACCAGACTGCTAGGTAATTTCGAATTTATTCAGAATAATTGTTGGAATATTTTTAAGAATAAATAAAATAAAATAAATTCCCTTCTAAATTTTTTACTCGCAAGATAACTTCAGTTGGTTTCATGGAATTAGGCTGCAAGATAACTTCAGTTGGTTTCATAGAACCAGACTGCTAGGTAATTTCGAATTTATTCAGAATAATTGTTGGAATATTTTTAAGAATAAATTAAATAAAATAAATTCCCTTCTAAAATTTTTACTCGCAAGATAACTTCAGCTTTCAGTTTTCTCTTGTAAATTGTAGTGTAAACTTTGACCATTCGATGATTTCTAAATATAGAACATTTTAGTACATCTGTTTCATTACACTGAAAAAATCTAACTCGTCGGTTTAATAAAACTGCTTAATCGATGAATCGATTAGAATCGGTATAGATGGTCCCAAAGTACAATGTGATGAATAGAGTTATCGACGTGCGCATGTATTGCGTGTACGTACACGAAAAAGATTGAGGTTAAATTTTGTACCCGCCAGCAAAACAAATGGGGTGCTAGTGTGCGTGAGTTTGGGCTTAGATAACTCTATATAGTAAAACATTTGGTTGAATTCGTTTGATTTTGTTAATATTTATTTTTCATTTATTTCATATGTTTTGCAACTGTAATTTTCTGAAGCCAGCATGGACTAAGAATAAAAACTACAAATGCTGATGGGAACGGAGTAAGAACTTTTGGAGTGTTAACTGTGATCATTATTACCAAGTCGTAATCGCCCTGCCTGGCAAGCAGCAAATGCATTATCACTTCCGGTTGGTCCTGTGGATACGAACCGGCACGCCATTTAGAACGGAACAGAACGCCACACGTCACTTCTTATTGTTCCACATGTCTAAAGTCCAGCAGCTGCAACTGATGGTTCTTGTCAACACCTCGGCAGGTGAACCTGAAAGGAGACCAGCGGAGAAAAAAAAATCTCAGAGAGTCTTTCTAATCGGGGACGTGAAGAAGTAGCACTTACCAACGGGGCGCCTCGGGTTCGAGTCCTTGCACGTCACCGACGTGTCCTGTGGAACTGATATCCGTCAACACATCCGCGGGGGCTGCTGCACAGCATCCCGGATTCCACCTTCTAGCGGCCTTCAGAAATGACACGGATTTGGTCAGCTCACAACTGCGCCCCCGAGAGGGAAGTTAACCGGTTGTCTACTTCTGCTGCGACTGCTTCTGCCGCTAATCGTCGGTCGCGCCGTCGTCGGAGTGCTCGTTGTACCACCAGCTGCTGCTGCTGGGATCTTTCAGCTTGAGCATCGGAGCAGTGGAACAGCTTGCAGTTGGGACTGCTGCAGAACTCGCGCAGTTCGTCGAAGGCATTGATGGTTTCGCGGGCACCTGGCTCGTTGCACTCTTCGACGGTGAGAAGGCGTCGCTTGGGCGGGAATCGACGCCGGTAAAGGAAGCAGGAGGGTTCGTGGGAAGTAGCAGCATATAGAGAAGGCGATGCAGAATCCGGTGGTGGCCTCCCGGTAGGCGGGGTAGAACCCGAGCGTGCATCCTCCCAGCATTACGCCGTACATTATCGGCTTCCGGGGGAAGATCATTCTGGTCAAATAGACAACCACCAAAAAGCTGGCGAAAATGCCCCATCAAATCCCACAAATGTAGTAGAACAGCGCGTTGTCCGATAGTTTGGCCGCCGACAATAACACAAACACCCCCGCCGTAAGCAGAATAATTTGCCAAAAGTCGATCCGGATCAGGTTCAAACCGAATCACGTACGCCTCGCCGGAAACGATCCCGATTATTTTCGTGGATTTTTTACTCTTTTGTTTTGCACCGGTCCGAATTTGAAGAACAAAAACAAACAGAACTGTCAGTGCCAAAAGTGGCCGGTCCACCTGTCAGAGAAAAGTGTTGCCAAAATTGAAAGAGCTTCTAGCATAAACATTTATTTTGAATTATTTTCCACCTATTTGTTTGGTTTTTATACTCGTTACATGTATTTTTTATATACGAAAACTAAATTAATGAATTTTATAAACTTTTTACGACATTTTGGAAGACAAAATATCCACTAATATCAGTACCAACATAATTAATTATCAAATGCCCTAATCAAGAATCAACTTTTTCAGATGTATCAACAATCAAGAGTTGCTTGCTCACTTTTATTTGAGCTATTTGTTACTTTGGATCAGTCAAAAACACTTTATGAAAGCTGTAATTTATGATCAAAGTGCTGATAGGCCGATAATAGAAATGGGCTGAAAAAGGGTATAGTTCCCCTACTCTCGGTAATTTCGGGATTTATTCTCTCCGTCCGCACACAGTACCATCGACGACACGACAAGACACTCGGTGCAAAAATCTGAGTTAAAACAGGTCCCACCGTGAATCCCGTGAAATCACCGTGATTGACAAAAGTCACGGTAAATTGAAAGACCCCTCGGGTTTTGCTTAAATTTAAATCAACTCGCAACACTGTTTGAATGTAAATATTTACATTGGTCATAACCTCATTCATTTTTTTGGAAAATTCGCAGGTTCAGGATTCTTTCCCGGCGTTTCTAACGCCGGAATTTGGTTTCATTACGGCATTGGCCGGTGCCCTGGCCAAGACGCGAAGACGACGGAAATTATGTTATATTCAAATAACACGCACAGCGAACGAAGCATCCCTCCGATGACTTTAACGGCCTCTTCCGAAACACTTCCGTTTTTAACAGCGACCATTTGGCTTGCAAAGAGATTCTAGAATGTCTGGAGGACAAGGTACCTAAACGGTTGGAGCTGCTCAGGCCGTACGAAGTTCCGGAACCGTTCCGAAGGACTATCCATTTTTGTCCTAAGAATTCTAGCTTCCTGCTGCCGGAACTAGAACTTATCAAAAGCGGATCGGTTCGTTGAGGCTGGCGTAACCGGCTGCAGGTGCTTAACCAGATTTAACACGACAATCTGTGTGGCATTTCTCGGGACTGGCTCTTGGAAACTATGAAGGGGAACGATTGTGGCGCGTCAGCTGTCGGAAGCCGTGGATAATTCGCGGGATATTTGCTTCAAAAAAACTGGCTTTGCTGGCAAAACTTTTTTCCCGGAATGGTCTAGATCAGCGATTCTCAACCTTCTTCTAGGCTGGTACCCCCTGCCATGTAAATCAAGTAGGCTCGGTACCCCCGTTGAGAATCGCTGGTCTAGATTATGGGGGATTAGTTTATGCTCCCGAGAAAAACGACGGTAGAGTAGATCGAGTTGTCGCGAAGGTTTCTTCCGTTGGTGTATCACGTTATAGAACTGCTCAAGAATAGCTTTATCGAAAAGGATCCCAAGAAGGTTCTGGGGAAAGAGAAGAACCGAATAACAAGTTTTAAGTAGTTCCAGCTGAGTGAGGCCGCCCACAACCATTGCCACTTCGAACGCGGCCGCTCGGTTGTTCAAGTTCTAGGGTGGGTTCTATGGGTGGAATAGGTACTTAAGTAACAATTTCTTAGACGACTGTGGCAGTGCCAAGAAGATTAGCTACCTGTTCCCTTTCTCAAGCTTTGGTGCCGTGAAAGTGACGGAACAATGGCAGGCGACCCGAAACAGCTTTTACCGGTTATCCAGTACGATTTGCTCGACGAAATAAACCACGGAATTTCGCTGCTGGAACGCCTAATCGATTGCGGTTACTAGGACGAACCCACCGGATGCTACGATCAGCGCGTCATGATGCTAGAATGTCCGCTTTAGGGTGATCGCATCAGATGCGGGACAACTTCCGACTGTAAAAAGCTCTGGTCAAGTTCCCCGACCACGTGTTCTGCAAGGGTCATCGCGACAACGGTTCCACCAGTCTACCAGTACGCCGAGGACATCATATGAACGGAATCATTGTCAAGAAAACATCCCCCCCTCCACCCCTGGAGTTTTTATTGCATTCTACAACGCCTCATAACGCACAGTTATCACCATTTCCTATTAAACTCCGTCGTCCACCTGTAGGTTCCCGTTGTTTCGCCTTCACTACAACTTTTCTGCAGCATAATCTGTCCTTTCAGCTTCTCCGACTGCTATTTGATCTTCTCTTTTTCTCGTCCAACTGCTGGTATCGTTGATCGCGTTTTTGGGCACGGGCAGCCCGCTCGTCTTCGCTGGTCGAGTAGACCATCGTCAGTCTTCTCGTAGTGTCAGTCACAGGATAATCTACCCGCAGTTTCTTTGGCGGCGGTGTGCTAGCCTCCGTCATGCCCTGCAGGTCAAGCTGCTACACAGCTTGGTGTACTTTTTTCGCCGCGCTTTCTGCCGATGATGTCCCACTTTTCCGGCGAGCAAACTGCGTTGAGGCAATCTGTTCCCGACTAAGCTGATGATGTCCGGGCAACTTGGACACGCGTCAGAGTCGCGATGCGTTTGCCAAAGTTACCCACTGTTTCCTGTACGAGCGATCGCATCGGCGCGATATAGATAATCTTGAACTCGTCCACGTTGATCGTTCCGTCGTCGTTGATGTGCTTAAAGATTTCGCGCATCATGGTGGCAAATCTGCGTTCGTTTTACCGGCACTGGTTGAGGCGCAAAGTAGCAGATTTACATCGCTCTCGAGGGCCGTCTTGTACAGGCGACTTTCGATTCTGTTGAGCGTTTTGAAGCCAGCGAACACGGGATGCACGTACTTGAGCTGCTTACCGATGACCATCAGTCCCATTGCCTCTTCTTTTTGGCAACTGGCACCGTTTGTTTGCCATCAGATGGGATCTCTTTTCACCATCGTAATCATTTAACTCTTGCTGTCCCGTGTCCAGCTGGTGCAAGAACTTCGCCAGGAACGGATCGGCCTTTTCGCGAATATCAATCTCACTTACGCTCTGCAACGAAGCCAGCATCGTCCAGAACAGAATAATCTGAAAAGAGAAAATCAAAACAGTCAAACCTAAGCAAATGGACCAGCTGTCCCAGTATGTAGAGTGCTTTTACCTTCTTGCCTTCCTCGTTGCTGCCGAGATTTTCCGCGTGAATCATTCCGTTGATCTCCTTCGTCCATCACGTTCCTCGTCGCTCTCCTCTTCCGACCCGTACGGTCACTCCGACGCCCGCTCCCGCAGCGACAGCCGAATCCGTCCTAAAGTCGGTGATCTTATCCTTAAATTGGCCAACAACGCGTAATCATCCGAGATTCGTTTGAGTGGCCACTGTGGCCATATAATTCCATTTCGGAGTAAAAGAACCAGGTTGGGAAGGAATTTGACGACGTTGCGAAAAACAAACAAAAAATGACATTTCTAAATGTCAAAGTAGCAGTGTTGCTGATTTTATCATTTTTTTCAGGGAAACGTCAGTTCGACCGGTTTGACGTTTCGAGTTCCAAAGGAAGCGGAGGGGTAAGCCGATTTGGTGCCCACTTTTTGGAAGCGAGTGGCTTGTCGTGTCGTACCATTTTACTACCGAATCGTGCTCTTTATCCTCTCGTATGCCGATGCCAAGTTCTGGGTGTTGGAATTCAACAATTATTTAATTAATTTTATGATTTTTTAAACTTTGCACAAGATTGAAAATAATTTCACCAGAGTTGCTAAGTCAGAGCCTTCGTAGGCGAAATCAAGCCTTTTTCACGATTTGCAGTCGACAAATTTGGAGAAGCAGGAATCGGAAAATTATTTAAGCCAGAGTAAATTAATTTTGCATAAATTGTACGACTTAAGATTGAGCCATTTCGAGGGGCGAGACACAAGCTCAATTGATTAAAAATAATCGTTTAGTTGATTAGAATTTTCAATTAGTTGATTAGGATTCTCGCTAATCAATTAGCGTATTCTTACCACGGGGTGGTCACTATACATATATAGCATATTTCGCATGTATTTACTACGGTAAATCCGTATGTGCATCCATATTCACGAGATAGAAAAAAACACGAAATTCTACTTTACGATTTATTTCAGTGGTGCAGGTTGTCAGTTGTCGTCGTCGCGCGCTGCATATTGTTTACAAACAAGAAAAAAGGAAAACGCACACGAAAAGTAGCGATTGCGTTCCCGGTCCTGCTACAGACGGCGTTCAAGACAGCGCACCCGGTTCCATCACCGCCACTAGCATTCCAAGGAACCGGCAAACAAAACCGGGACCGAGTTCTTTATCAAGTATCAAGCTGGTTCGCAGTCCCAACAGACGGAAGCCACAAACACTTTTCGGTAAAATTAAGATGCACCCCAGGAAAATTTCCTGTAGCCGGAGTTGAACCTGCTTGAGTGGATTCCGGAACAGTGGCCCAGAAATGGTTCTTCGATAAGCAAGTGACTGTCGGATACAACCTATCTATGGAATGGGAGCTGCCACGGAACGGGACGTGTGGGTGAGTTCAAGGAGAAACGAATAAAAGCTATAGGTTATGTTTTTCAAATTCTTTCTTTTTCGTGAATTTTCAGGGCCAAGGAACGAACAGGAATCTTTACTAAAGTAGATCCAGACCAAGGAAGAGTCAATTTTGTCGCAAGAGCTTTCTTTGACCGGGCGGATGATTTAGGGTTTGCTAAGGTGACAACAACGGTCAAGAAGTTCGATCCAGCCTCGATGCGCCGCGGAAACCAACCTGCAGGGAACATTTCGTCACCAGGTAGACTACGACTTAGTTTCAACGACGTTACAGTAGTCCCTGGTGCTGCTCGTGCAAGCATTATCAACCGCCGGGACGCTATCTACGCAGCCGCCGCCAGCTAAGGAACAGCGCTCCCTGTCGCTGATGGCCCGCTTCTTGTCAATGCTGATCAAGCACCGGCGGCAAGACGTTAGCGACCAAGCCATGAAGAAGGCGGATGCTGGAAGTGAGTTTCATGATTGAGTTATTCAAATTAAGCTTAAAATAAAACTAAATTTGTAATGTTTGCAGAAAATGGATCGGGTCTGGGCCGGTGAATACGTCGTCATAAGCATCGCGAGAAGAACGAGCTAAGTACTGTGCGAAGTACTCGTACATTCTGACCCTAGTGATGACCCCTGTGGCAATTTAATTCAATTTAACATGTATTAATCAGTACCAAATAAAAAGGCTGGTCAGGGTGTTTTTTTTTGCTTGGAGAGTCCAACTTTTTTCGCTACGCCTCCAATCGACGGCACCTTTTTTGTCGGTGAACAGGTTATGGCGAAAACGATAAGACATCAGCATTCGCTTTAGAAAAATTAGTCCCCAGGTTGATGTTCTGCAACTTGATAATCGCGAGGCGGACATGATCTGACGGTTGTGCACGGATAACGTAACCGACAATACAAGAGTGCCAAGTCCCACAGACGCAGGGCCTTGTCCCAAGAGCCGGACAGGGCGTAGTTACCGCAAGAGCACTACGTCGCTGATGATGTGCGAAAGACCGTACAAGCGCTTCTGCGATACTTTAGTCGGGGTCGTCCCGGGTAAGCTTCCACACGATCAGCGGGGATGCTAGGTGCTACTTCGTGGGGGGAGGGGTTTTTCCGGTTTTATAGGTGTCGAACACAGCATGCCAATTTTTTACCGTACATAACTGGATCAACGACAACCCAGTTCCATCACTAGGTAAACGACACCTTCGCCTTTGCCGCTCTATTCAGCAGGTGTTGTTTGACCAAAAATGATTTGGCCAAATTCCTCAGCTTCCGGCTCCAGTCCGGGTAGTTCTAGTATTTCTAGTTCCATCCGAATCTTCTTCAAATACAAAACTAATCTAGGTGACAGTTGCCAATGACGTTTAGAAACGTCACAGCCCACACTGATCGAAATTTTCTCTCAAATCTTTAAGTTCATCCTCGTGAATCCGTATTTACCATTATTTACTGGATTTGCTCCAAATGCCATACGGATCAAGCATGTGCCCAACCCCTTGATTCTTACCCTTCATTTTTTTCTTGGGCTGACGGACAAACGTCAAAACATCAAAACAAAACAAACGTAAAGCAAACGTTTGGAAATTGAAGTGGCCAACCTGGTTCGGAACGAAGTCTACGTGTGGTCTTCTTCCGGCCGACCGCAGTCACGGCTTCGAGAACTCAGAGGATACTACGTCAGGAACTGGAACGAGGAGGAGGAGGCGGGCCCGAGGACGAGCTGAAAAAACGCGTCATAAAAACGGAGTCACCGGCATTGATTCCGCAGGCAGCAGTGTATCGTCGTCGGTGTTTGATGCGTTCAAGGGATTCGCCGGGGTGACGTAGACACCGGCGTTTTAACCGGCCGAAGGAGAGTCAGTCAATTTTCGCTTTCGCGGTGGCCACGACGTCGCGCTGGGAGCCAGCATCTTTGCCACGACCAACCCGAGCAAGCAAGTCTTTTTTGGGGTTGGAATCCCGCCGAAGGAGGACACACAGGCTCCGCCGGCAAAGGCACCGCGGATGAGGAGTATGCTGCCAATGTGAAGGCGCTCAAACTGGCCGAGGCCACTTGGATTTCGGAGAAAGTCAAGGAGAATCCGGTGTGCAAGCTGACGCCGATCTTCAAAATCACAAAAAGTATCTGGATGAGATCAAGGCCAAGAAGAGTAACAGCAACACACAAAGGAGTCAACGGCCGCAAAGCCGGACACTAACAGATTCACGTTTGGAAGCGACGCACCAGTGACGACGACAAACACGGCCGTTTGTTCCCGGCACTGTCCCCGCCGTTTTCCGTGGCGTGCTTCTCAGACAGCTCTAATTGGTTTTGCATGTTGGATCGCTTTTGTACACGGATAGAAATCCGGTCCGCATAACCGAAAACAAGTTGCGATAAAATCGAAAACATCGATTGTTTGAATCTATGACATTTTCCCGAAACCCATATTACCGAAGGGACATTTCCCCGAATGCCACTTCCCCGAAAAGACACTTCCCCTAATAGTCATTTCCCCGAATTCCATTTACCCGAATTTCCCATTTCCCCTAATCGTCCACATTCCCGAATGCCATTTTCCCGAATGGGCCACAATCCCGAATGCCATTTACCCGATTAGTCATATCCCTGAATAGTCATTTCCCTGAATAGTCATTTCCCTGAATAGTCATTTCCCTGAACGCCATTTCCCCGAACGCGGTCAAACCGAAATGCCCGGTGCCCCGGAGCGCGCGCGCTCCTGGGCACCGGGCATTTCGGCTTGACCGCGTTCGGGGAAATAGCATTTTACAGTCGACTCTCTGCTTGTCAATATCCAAGGGACCGTCGAGGAAGAGAATCATCAGATTACAGAACGATGCAAAATGAAGACTCGATTGAAAATATTTTTTTCTTGATACCCAGCTATGGGAGAGAATCATGGCAACGTCCATCAAACAAAACCAAACTAATGTCAAACACCCTTTAAAGCTTCGTTTCGCCAAGAAAAATGTCTATGCAAGCCATGAAAACTGAAATTATTGACAACCGGAAGAGATTTTTAAAGCAAACAGGGACTGAAGAATTCATCGATAGACCAGAGAGTCGACTGTGTAAGAAAAAAATGATGGCAATTTTTATCACATCAAACTACATATAATATTTCTTGAAAGGTTCGTATTGGCCTTGAATGATCAACTTTCTTTTTGGCTTCACTCAGAACAGACGTAGCATTTTAGGGGGGAAGGGGTGTTGTAAGGTTTGGTACTATTCATTCAAATACAATGAATATTGTTACAGACTATTTTTTATACATTCTCAAAACAAATACCTTTTTCTTATAGACATGATAATAATAATGCAATAGAAATTTTGTTATTTTTTATGATTCAGAAAACAAACCGTGCGATTTTCGTAGTACAGAACCCCGTTCACACTGATCATTTTATTCGCATTGCTGGTTTGGGATTTGGCGAAAAGTATAATCAACAAAAATTTATACCAGCCTTATGTACCTATTTGTTCGATTTTTGCGTTCTTGAACAAAATTCGAAAAAAAAAATTCCTTGCAAATTTCTCAAAAACAACATTTAATCATGCGGTTGAATACAAATGTTAATTGAACAACAAAAAATCTAGTAATTGGGTCCTAAAATTAAGCTTAAATTTGTGATATTATTGTTCACAAGAAAAATAAGCTTTACTAAGTACAATGACCCTTTGTACGACCGCAAAGGATTTAAAAGGGATTTTTAATTCAATTTCTAAAAATTCACTTCACGGCCCTTCTTGGCAGAAAAGCTCCTACTTGACAGCTCGATCCAGGGGGGGCATAGTTGATCCATCGGAAAAATGTTGTCTTGTCAAAAACTTTTTTTTGCATAAAAATGAATAAAAAAAAGTTATCAGAAATGGTTTTCAATCGTGTTTTTTACCGTTGTTCATAAAAATTGACAAAGGGCTTTACTACCCAATTTACAACATTTAATCAACAGTGAGATCATCAGCATACCCGAAAAAGCTGTTTGTTCGGTAAAATTGAGAAAGAAAATAACTGTTAGTCATGGAAAAAGGCTTTAGCGAAAATGATGATTAGGGGATATGCAAATTCGAGTAATTTTAAATTTAAATAAACGGCAATTGGCGTAAGTGTCATTTCGGGGAAACGGCATTCGGGGAAATGGCCGATTAGGGGAAATGGCATTCGGGGATATAGCCGATTAGGGGAAATGATATTCGGGGAAATGGCATTCGGGGATGTGGCTGATTAGGGGAAGTGGTATTCGGGGATGTGGCCAATTAGGGGAAATGATTTTCGGGGAAATGGCATTCGGGGAAATGTCATTCGGGGAAATGAGCTAGACCCGATTGTTTTCGATTTGATCGACAATTTTGACGAAGAACTTCGTCTTAGGGCTCTATACAGGGTAGCAATCCAAAATTTCGCGAAGCGAAATGAAACCGAAAAATGAAACACCTTCCCCAAGTAGAGGGGAAAATCACAGAAGAAGCGCGGCCGACGGTTTTGATATAAATATAAACGCCACTCCCTCCACAGCATTAGTCTAGTCGGTGGTCTACCACCGAAGCGAGAGGAGCTCAGCTCTTCTCGCGAGCGCCAGCCTTCTTTCTTCCCTACAAAACCACGGGAAATTTGAAGGCAGGCTTCAGTCGGTGGTCTACCACCGAAACGAGAGGAGCTCAGCTCCTTTCGCGAGCGCCACCAGGTGGCGTTTTCAGGAACTAGCCTTCCCGCTTCCCTACAAAACCATGGGAAATCTGAAGGCTGGCTTCAGTCGGTGGTCTACCACCGAAGCGAGAGGAGCTCAGCTCCTCTCGCAAGCGCCACCAAGCGCTTGGCAGTAGTGACCACCACCCAGAGTGGCCGGAGGCCCCGGGGATGTTCCGATAAGGGGACATTTGCGGAACCATAAGAGTGGAGGCAATATGGGTATCAAACTTTAGGGATTTTGATACTGGACATGAAATTTGACATTTTGGCATTAGTGGCCACCACCGGGAGTGGTCGGAGGCCCCGGGGATGTTCCGATAAGGGGACATTTGCGGAACCATAAGAGTGGGGGCAATATGGGTATCAAACTTTAGGAATTTGATACTGGACATGAAATTTGACATTTGGGCAGTAATGGCCACCACCTGGAGTGGCCGGAGGCCCCGGGGATATTCCGATAAGGGGACATTTGCAGAACCATAAGAGTTGGGGCAATATGGGTATCAAGCTCTAGGGTTTGTGTGTTGTGTCTTTAACACATGGTTCAGAATGACTCTTTGTAATAAATTTTATTTTTTGCAAAATATTTCTTGAAAATTGTTCAATGCCAAAAGTTTAACAGAGAATTGATGAAATGATTTCATATAAACTGGCTCGAAAATTTTGCTATTACGATTAGCTGAAGAAGCGTTTGAAAGTTTTAATTGTTATCAAACGTCAAAATACCATCCTTGAGCAAAAATAAATAGATCTTACGAAATAACTTTTTCTTGATTGATTTTGTGGCCAAGAAACGCAAATATTAAAAACTCTAAAAATTTCATTTACTTTTGTGTCCGAAGTTCTTCGTCATGATGGTTATGCCTGTAGGATTACCACTGCACCTTTTTTCAAAATCGACAACATTCTCATCGATTTTGAAACATTTTGTTCTCAAAATTGGCAACCGTCCCCTACGATTCCCCCGTAACAACTGTCAAAACGCAGCCAAAATAATCAAAACGTCAACCGAGTGATCGTGGCAGTTTGTGTTTTAGCCAAGTTTTTTTTGTTTTCGGGAGAAAAAAGCAACGAGAGGCAAGGCGTCCTCCTCCACCTACACCGGAGTGACCCCGCCGCAGCAGCAAGGCCAAGGTCAGACGCAGCAGTCATTGGATCAACGGCAAGGTGAAGAGCTCGGCTCGGGCGATTTCAGCTCGCTCTCATTACCAAGTTCACCCACGAACACGGCAACCGCAAGAAGACGGCCAGAGCAGCAACGGGGCACGACGCGGCGAAAGATTGAGCTGCGAACGCCGATGGACTTTTCCGAGACGGAAACGATCAGCTCCGGGTTCTCGGACAAGATCAGCAGCAAGACGACGCAGATGGACGAGCGGCCGAGGAACTTTTTGTGCACGATGGCGGACGGGAGGACTGCAAGTTCAGCATCTACGAGGATCAAGCCGTGATTGACTCGCGGTTCCGGTTCAGCCCGTAGCACCGGGAGTTGTTCCGGGAGATCTTTGGGATTTAGAAGAAGGCGGCGGATAACAGGCAATCAGTTGCCACTGTTAGACGGTCAGAATCCGGTTGTGGGAGGGAGCGGGGGCAAGGCTGGAACTCCGAAGGTTCCTCCGGTAACGCCAGCTGGGGAGGAAACACCGAGCGAATTTGGGAACGACACGCGGAGCGTCATCTCGTCGGCGGTGTTCGAGCAGTCGTTTGCCATGTCCGAGTGCATCACCTAGTCGGAGCGCAAGAAGATCGAGAAGCAAAACAAGTACGTCGGCGGCGAGCAAACGGAGAACAAACCTCCGGTCGGCGTTGCGGCACTTCCCTGTTCCGTCCGTGGAGAACTCGAACGCCGTCCAGCAGACTTCGTCGGTCAGTTTCTCCAACCTGGTCAGCACCTCTTCACCCAACTGAACGGCCAGCGCCGAGTGGAACCTCCTCCTCCTCCTCCTCCTCCTCCTCCTCCTCCTCCTCCTCCTCCTCCTCCTCCTCCTCCTCCTCCTCCTCCTCCTCCTCCTCCTCCTCCTCCTCCATCTCCTCCTCCTCCTCCTCCTCCTCCTCCTCCTCCTCCTCCTCCTCCTCCTCCTCCTCCTCCTCCTCCTCCTCCTCCTCCTCCTCCTCCTCCTCCTCCTCCTCCTCCTCCTCCTCCTCCTCCTCCTCCTCCTCCTCCTCCTCCTCCTCCTCCTCCTCCTCCTCCTCCTCCTCCTCCTCCTCCTCCTCCTCCTCCTCCTCCTCCTCCTCCTCCTCCTCCTCCTCCTCCTACTCCTCCTCCTCCTCCTCCTCCTCCTCCTCCTCCTCCTCCTCCTCCTCCTCCTCCTTCCTATATTCCTAAATTCCTATATTCCTAAATTCCTATATTCCTAAATTCCTATATTCCTAAATTCCTATATTCCTAAATTCCTAAATTACTTAATTCCTAAATTCCTGAATTCCTAAATTCCATAATTCCTAAATTCCTAAATTCCTCTATTCCTAAATTCCTAAATTCCTAAACTCCCATATTCCCAAATTTCCAAATTCATAAATTTCCAAATTCCTAAATTCAAATATTCCAAAATTCCAAAATAACTTAATTCCTAAATTCCCAAATTCCCAAATTTTCAAATTTCCAAATTCCCAAATTCCTAAATTCCAAAATTCCTGAATTCCTAATTTCCTAAATTCCCAAATTCCTGAATTCCTAAATTCTATAATTCCTAAATTCCTAAATTCCTATTTTCCCAAATTCCCAAATTTCTATATTCCTAAATTCCTATATTCCTATATTCCTAAATTCCCAAATTTCCAAATTCCCAAATTCCCAAATTCCTAAATTCCTAAATTCCTAATTCCTGAATTCCTAAATTCCTACACCCAAAACTGGCAGCGCTACTCCGAGAGAATGATGGTCTCAAGTCGAGAGAATAGTGGTACCATTCACGGACGCAGAGAACACAGCTCGAGATGGGCGATAGAACTATTCTCTCGAGGTTCATTTGCAAAAAAAGTTCATCCGTCAAACAAAAAACCAAAAGTGTCGACAACGGGAATCGAACCAGAGACCTTTGACAAACCAATCCAATGACTTAGCTGCCTCGGCCAGCTTGGTGACCATGGAGAAGTCAGAAGTCGATGTATGACACTTGTTGGAGATTTATTGATTCAACTAACGAATGAACTCATTTGTTATGATGGTGTGAGTTGGTACCATTATTCTATCGGTTTTGGCACTGAGCCCTCAATTAATTTTGAGAGAACGATTATCTTGACTCTGAATTTTGGGTGTAAATTCCTGAATTCTTAAATTCCCAAATTTCCATATTCCTAAATTCTTAAATTCCTAAATTTCTAAATTCCTAAATTCCCAAATTCTCAAATTCTCGAATTCCCAAATTCCCAAATTCCTGAATTCCTTAATTCCTAAATTCCTAAATTCCTAAATTCCCAAATTTTCAAATTCCTATATTCCTAAATTCCTAAATTCCTTAATTCCCGAATTTCCAAATTCCCAAATTCTCGAATTCCAAAATTCCCAAATTCCTGAATTCCTTAATTCCTAAATTCCTTGATTCTTAAATTCCTAAATTCCTAAATTCCCAAATTCCCAATTTTCCAAATTCCCAAATTCTCAAATTTCTAAATTCCTAAATTCCTAAATTCCTAAATTCCTAAATTCTTAAATTCCTAAATTCCCAAATTTCCAAATTCCCAAATCCCCAAATTCCCAAATTCCTCAATTCCTGAATTCCTAAATTCCATAAATCCTAAATTCCATAATTCCTAAATTCTTAAATTCCCAAATTTTCAAATTCCTATATTCCTAAATTCCTAAATTCCTTAATTCCATAATTTCCAAATTCCCAAATTTATAAATTCCCAAATTCTCGAATTCCCAAATTCCCAAATTCCTAAATTCCTTAATTCCAAAATTCCTAAATTCCTTGATTCTTAAATTCCTAAATTCCTAAATTCCTAAATTCCCAAATTCCCAATTTTCCAAATTCCCAAATTCTCAAATTCCCAAATTCCTAAATTCCTATATTCCTAAATTCTTATATTCCCAAATTTCCAAATTCCCACATTGCCAAATTCCCAAATTCCTAAATTCCTTAATTCCTTAATTCCTTAATTCCTTAATTCCTTAATTCCTAAATTCGAAAATTCCTTAATTGTTTAATTCCTAAATTCCTTAGTTCCACACACACACATTCACACAAAGATTAGTATTTTAATTAATGATGTATTATTTTGCCTCAATAAATAAAAAAAACGAATCAACTGTTTTACTGAACCAAAAGAAATATCCAACGGTCAATTAAAAAACCAAAACCAACGGTCAATTCAAAAACCGATTAACCCGTTCTGGATGGCTGCGTGCTTTTTGTTTTGCCAGGCGTCACCAACCGTGACGACTCAAAATCGACAACATTGTTCTCGATTTTGTTGCAAATGTTACCGGACGACTGGTCGACAATGTTGTCGATTTCCCGGACAGGATTTCTATCCGTGTAGCCTTGAGGTAAACTCCTTAAAAATAATCAGCTTAAAATAAAACAATCAATGTCTCAATCTCAGCCAAAAATATCCACTGCATTTACAGTTTTTCTTCATACAACAAAAAAAAGTACCCGTCAGAATTCACACCAAGCACTTGTAGAGCGGATTCGCGCCTTAGCCCGCTCGGCTATCAGACCTATACGAATGCATTTCTACTGTATCGGCCACTATGGTTCGTTAATCGAATGAAGGTCATTATCCGGTATAAGCCACTCAATAGGATGGCTACATACAAAATAATGTTATGAAAAAAATAGGACGGCAAAAAGGCAAAAATGCACAAATGATTAAAAAAACTGTCTTTAAAAAAATTGTGACGCTGGTAAGAAATATTATTTTATTTTTGTTGAATCATACCTACTTCGGTTGGGATAGAGCTAAGAATTTATTTAAAATCATTATAAGCTTAACGGCAACAGAAAGTTTGACCATTCGGTAAAGTAGGTTTCCACCAGAGCATACAGTGTGTCATATAAATGTCTGTACACTCCTGCAAGGAAGCATGTAAAATAAACTATACTATCTTATTATCAAACAAGTTGTTTATACAACCCAACACGATTCAGTTCATTAATTGAAAGCAAAAGATAGCAATGCCCCGAGTAATAATGTTTGATCTCATTGAAAAATTATGAGCTTTTTTATTTAATGATTTTTTTCCGAACCGTAATGTACTAACAATTATTCGACTCACTGTAAGGTTAAGTAGAATAAACGTCAATATTGATTCATCGATTAAGCAGTTTTATTAAACCGACGAGTTAGATTTTTTCAGTGTAATGAAACAGATGTACTAAAATGTTCTATATTTAGAAATCATCGAATGGTCAAAGTTTACACTACAATTTACAAGAGAAAACTGAAAGCTGAAGTTATCTTGCGAGTAAAAATTTTAAGAAAGGAATTTATTTTATTTTATTTATTCTTAAAAATATTCCAACAATTATTCTGAATAAATTCGAAATTGCCTAGCAGTCTGATTCTATGAAACCAACTGAAGTTATCTTGCAGCCTAATTCCATGAAACCAACTGAAGTTATCTTGCGAGTAAAAAATTTAGAAGGGAATTTATTTTATTTTATTTATTCTTAAAAATATTCCTACAACTATTCTGAATAAATTCTAAATTGCCTAGCAGTCTGATTCTATGAAACCAACTGAAGTTATCTTGCAGCCTAATTCCATGAAACCAACTGAAGTTATCTTGCGAGTAAAAAATTTAGAAGGGAATTTATTTTATTTTATTTATTCTTAAAAATATTCCTACAATTATTCTGAATAAATTCGAAATTGCCTAGCAGTCTGATTCTATGAAACCAACTGAAGTTATCTTGCAGCCTAATTCCATGAAACCAACTGAAGTTATCTTGCGAGTAAAAAATTTAGAAGGGAATTTATTTTATTTTATTTATTCTTAAAAATATCCCTACAACTATTCTGAATAAATTCTAAATTGCCTAGCAGTCTGATTCTATGAAACCAACTGAAGTTATCTTGCAGCCTAATTCCATGAAACCAACTGAAGTTATCTTGCGAGTAAAAAATTTAGAAGAGAATTTATTTTATTTTATTTATTCTTAAAAATATTCCAACAATTATTCTGAATAAATTCGAAATTACCTAGCAGTCTGATTCAATGAAACCAACTGAAGTTATCTTGCAGCCTTATTCCATGAAACCAACTGAAGTTATCTTGCGAGTAAAAGTTTTAGAAGGGAATTTATTTTATTTAATTTATTCTTAAAAATATTCCAACAATTATTCTGAATAAATTCGAAATTACCTAGCAGTCTGGTTCTATGAAACCAACTGAAGTTATCTTGCAGCCTAATTCCATGAAACCAACTGAAGTTATCTTGCGAGTAAAAATTTTAGAAGGGAATTTATTTTATTTAATTTATTCTTAAAAATATTCCAACAATTATTCTGAATAAATTCGAAATTACCTAGCAGTCTGGTTCTATGAAACCAACTGAAGTTATCTTGCAGCCTTATTCCATGAAACCAACTGAAGTTATCTTGCGAGTAAAAAATTTAGAAGGGAATTTATTTTATTTTATTTATTCTTAAAAATATTCCAACAATTATTCTGAATAAATTCGAAATTACCTACCAGTCTGGTTCTATGGAACCAACTGAAGTTATCTTGCAGCCTAATTCCATGAAACCAACTGAAGTTATCTTGCGAGTAAAAATTTTAGAAGGGAATTTATTTTATTTTATTTATTCTTAAAAATATTCCAACAATTATTCTGAATAAATTCGAAATTACCTAGCAGTCTGGTTCTATGAAACCAACTGAAGTTATCTTGCAGCCTAATGCCATGAAACCAACTGAAGTTATCTTGCGAGTTAAAATTTTAGAAGGGAATTTATTTTATTTAATTTATTCTTAAAAATATTCCAACAATTATTCTGAATAAATTCGAAATTACCTAGCAGTCTGGTTCTATGAAACCAACTGAAGTTATCTTGCAGCCTAATGCCATGAAACCAACTGAAGTTATCTTGCGAGTAAAAAATTTAGAAGGGAATTTATTTTATTTTATTTATTCTTAAAAATATTCCTACAATTATTCTGAATAAATTCGAAATTACCTAGCAGTCTGGTTCTATGAAACCAACTGAAGTTATCTTGCAGCCTAATGCCATGAAACCAACTGAAGTTATCTTGCGAGTTAAAATTTTAGAAGGGAATTTATTTTATTTAATTTATTCTTAAAAATATTCCAACAATTATTCTGAATAAATTCGAAATTACCTAGCAGTCTGGTTCTATGAAACCAACTGAAGTTATCTTGCAGCCTAATGCCATGAAACCAACTGAAGTTATCTTGCGAGTTAAAATTTTAGAAGAGAATTTATTTTATTTTATTTATTCTTAAAAGTATTCCAACAATTATTCTAAATAAATTCTAAATTGCCTAGCAGTCTGATTCTATGAAACCAACTGAAGTTATCTTGCAGCCTAATTCCATGAAACCAACTGAAGTTATCTTGCGAGTAAAAAATTTAGAAGGGAATTTATTTTATTTAATTTATTCTTAAAAATATTCCTACAATTATTCTAAATAAATTCTAAATTGCCTAGCAGTCTGATTCTATGAAACCAACTGAAGTTATCTTGCAGCCTAATTCCATGAAACCAACTGAAGTTATCTTGCGAGTAAAAAATTTAGAAGGGAATTTATTTTATTTTATTTATTCTTAAAAATATTCCTACAATTATTCTGAATAAATTCTAAATTGCCTAGCAGTCTGGTTCTATGAAACCAACTGAAGTTATCTTGCAGCCTAATTCCATGAAACCAACTGAAGTTATCTTGCGAGTAAAAAATTTAGAAGGGAATTTATTTTATTTAATTTATTCTTAAAAATATTCCTACAATTATTCTGAATAAATTCTAAATTGCCTAGCAGTCTGGTTCTATGAAACCAACTGAAGTTATCTTGCAGCCTAGTTCCATGAAACCAACTGAAGTTATTTTGCAAAAAATTGCCTTGCAAAAAAATGAGCTGGAATTACCTTGAAGAAAGTTATTTTGCAAAAATCGAGCTGAAGTTACCTTGCAGAATCCGAACTGAAGTTATCTTGCAGAAAGTTATCTCGCATTTTTGAGCTGAAGTTATCTTGCAGAAAGTTATCTTACAGATTCGATGATTTCAGAAAAAACATCGCTGCAAGATAACTTCTGTGCAAAAAAGTTATCTTGCAGCGATGTTTTTTGATTTTTAGTACTTGCAAGATAACTTCTTTAGTACTTGCAAGATAACTTCTGCTATCTCAAAGGTGAGACGTTGTAGAGCTCCGTGAAGATAATAGATGCTTCTGCTAATTGTTTCCGCGGCTCGATGGCGGCCGATGAATAGCAGCCAGCCGTGCAATCCAATGCCGAGTCCAGATGCCGCCAAACTCGTCCTATTCAGTGTCCTAGGTTCCCGGAATATCCGGTTCGAAGGACCATAATGTGGGGGTGTTGGCAACGGTCCAGCCAGCACTCCACATCGACCACTGGTTGACGGGAACGGGTGAGCACCGATGATGGACAATTCGGTGAGGGACTTCCAACGGGTCAAGGCAGATTACCCGGGTTCCAACCGGGCCAGGTTCCGGGTTAGCGAACGGTTTGAACAAATAAAATCACGTACAACACTTTTAGACAGGAAACCACTTATATTTCGACAAACTACATTTATTTTTCTAACACCTAACAAACTATGTTCTTATTGAACCACACGTTAAAATTTGTGCGAGGGCCTAGCTTGACCCTTTTTCATCTGGTGACCAGGAATGACTGAGAGTTTTAGTTACGTAATTTCTTAGCTTATATAATAATTGGGTCATGTTGATACGGGTCATGCAAAGCTCATCCTCGTCGATCCTCTCTGAGAATCGGCGACATCAACTCGCTCCCCCGATCTGCTGCTGCTGGTCCGTCGATGACTATCGATGACGCTGGCCATCTCGTTCCCGCTGCAGCAACCACGCAATCGCGGTCCAGAGCTCGTCGCTCGATGGACTGGCACAATAGCTCGCGGTGATCCAGGGTTGTATCCCCGAACATGGTGTCTTCGGCAAAGTTGTAGGTATTGTTGAGGACTTTTGAGATAAAAATAGGTGCACGGAAAAAAAATTGCAGATTTTTTAATCAACTTTTTGTTTACTAAAACTCAATTTCCCAAAATACGTATTTTTAGATTTTTGAGATTTTTTGATATGTTTTAAGGGATAAAAATCCGCAACTTTTGAGCCATAGAGAAACATGGTCAAAAAATCTGCCGCCGAGTTAAGATTTTTTGAAAAAATAGTGATTTTTGGAAAAAAATGGAAGTTTCATGCAAAAACAAGATTGACATTATTTTTTAATGCAAAATTGAATTTGTAATCGAAAAGTACTTTACAGATTTTTTGATAAAAGGCTCCGTTTTCAAAATATAGTCACCGAAAGTTTGATTTTAGCGAAATATTTGCAGTTTTTCAATTTTTAAAAATAGTGACCATAAGTGACCATTTCAAAAAATATTATTTTTGAAAAGTTCAGAAAATTTTCTATAAAATTGTCTAAGAGACATTGAAGATTGGACCTCGGGTTGCCTTTTTAAGAAAAAGAAACACGAAAATTGAAGTTTTCCTAATCTCACCAAAACAACCCACCATTTTCTAATGACCATATCTCAGCAAATAATGATCCGATTTTCAATGTTAATGTATGAAAAATTCGTGGAATTTTCCGATCTTTTTCGAAAAAAATATTTTGAATTTTTTTAAATCAAGACTAGCATTTTAAATGGTTGTAATATTCAATGTTTGGCCCTTTTAAAATGTTATTCTTGAATTAAAAAATTTCAAAATATTTTTTTCGAAAAGATCGGAAAATTTTACGAATGTTTCATGTATTTACATTGATAATCGGACCATTAGTTGCTGAGATTAGCAAATGGTGGGTTATTTTGGTGAGATTGAGAAAACTTCAATTTTCATGTTTTTTTTTCTTAAAGTGCAACTATCTCAGCAACCCGAGGTCCAATCTTCAATGTCTCTTAGACAATTTAATAGCCAATTTTTTGAACTTCTCAAAAAAAAAAATTTTAGAAATGGTCACTCATGGTCACTATTTTTAAAAATTGAAAAACTGCAAATATTTCGCTAAAATCAAACTTTCGGTGGCTATATTTTGAAAACGGAGCCTTTTATCAAAAAATCTGTAAAGTACCTACTTTTCGATTGCAAATTCAATTTTGCATTAAAAAATAATGTCAAACTTGTTTTTGCATGAAACTTCCATTTTTTCCAAAATCACTGTTTTTTTTCAAAAATTCATAACTCGGCGGCAGATTTTATGACCATGTTTCTCTATGGCTCAAAAGTTGCGGATTTTTATCCCCTAAAACATATCAAACAATCTCGAAAATAAAAAATACGCATTTTGGGAAATTGAGTTTTAGTGAAAAAAAAAGTTGTTAAAAAAATCATTGTTTTTTTTCCGTGCACCTATTTTTTCTCAAAAGTCCTCAACAATACCTACAACTGTGCCGAAGACACCAAATTGATCAGAAAATTCAGTCAAAAGTTACAGCTGTTTGAATATTTACATACCATTTTTGTATGGACAGCAGCCAAAATTGTATGGAGACTTGTATGGGTGAACCAATGACGCAAAATAGCTTATTTGGTCATAGGGAAGGCCCCCACAAAATTTAAGTCAAATAAAAAAATACAAAAAATTAAAATGGTCGAAATCGGCCGATTTCGTAAAAGTTGCTCTTATTATATATTGTTTTACTGATCCTCGGTCCCAACCTGGTCACAGCACCTAAAAGGACCACATAAAAATAAATTAAGAAAAAAAAAACAAAAAATCAGATGATTTCTTGTTGAGGTGCGATTTTTCATGTATCTTACCACGCAAAAATGTATTAACAAGAATGAAAAAATAATAATTTTAAGAAGACTAAATTACTAAACATGTGGCTAACTCCCCTTCAATCCCAACTGTTGTCATCAGCTACCTACTTAGCTTCACAATTAACTCATCAAAACTTTCCAGGGATCGGACAGCACTCTCTCTCTCTGACAAACAACTGAAATCACTAAGCGATGTTTCTGTTCATTACCCCGTACTCACCCACTAGTTTGAAATCCGCCCTCGCCAGGTGTGGATTGATCCCCCGAGGCATGTCGTACTTCCGCGTGTGTCCCCTGCGACGATAATGAATATATCTGTCACAGTTAATTATGCATAGATTGTACGTCCGTCCGTCCGTCGTGGTTTAATGGTTTGTTCAAAATTTGTGTGCCAACAATAGGATCAGTGTGGGTGGGTGTGCGAGCAGCGGCGAAATTTATACACGCACGCTTCCGGGTTCCGGAATCCGTCGGATGTTCCACGTAGGTGATGCCACCGCTCAACACAAATAAACACTTTTCGCCGGTGACAATTTTCGTCATTTTCTAATTCCCGTTTGAACTGGGGAGCAAATTCTGCCATTTTGCAGCAATTGGAAAGGTCTCTCGATTACCTAACCAACGATGAATTGGATGATGGATCCGGGCATCGTTTACATACATTTAAGTGAGATCCGCCTTCAAAAAAGTACATAAATATCACTTAAGTGGTCATAACTCGAGACAGGGATGCCAGATCTTCAATGTTGTGGACTCTTTGGAAAGGTCTTTCGATTACCTAACCAACGATGTGTCGGATGATGGATCCGGACATCGTTTACATACATTTAATTGAGATCCGGCTTCAAAAATGTATATAAATATCACTTAAATGATCATAACTCGAGACAAGGTTGCCAGATCTTCAATGTTGTGGACTCGTTGGAAAGGTCTTTCGATTACCTAACCAACGATGAATTGGATGATGGATCCGGGCATCGTTTACATACATTTAAGTGAGATCCGGCTTCAAAAAAGTACATAAATATTACTTAAGTGGTCATAACTCGAGACAGGGTTGACAGATCTTCAATGTTGTGGACTCATTGGAAAGGTCTCTTGATTATCTAACCAACGATTGGTTGGATGATGGATCCGAACATCGTTTACATACATTTAATTGAGATCCGGCTTCAAAAATGTATATAAATATCACTTAAGTGGTCATAACTCGAGACAGGGTTGCCAGATCTTCAATGTTGTGGACTCGTTGGAAAGGTCTTTTGATTACCTAACCAACGATGGGTCGGATGATGGATCCGGACATCGTTTACATGCATATAAATGAGATCCGGATATATGTGAAAACACATTTTTATACATAATTTTTGAACTAGTTATCGAAACTTCAAACAATTCAATAGCGATGTATGGGACCATGAACCAAGTCGAATGCAACCGGTTTGATCAAAATCGGTTCAGCCAGTGCTGAGCAAACTCAGTGAGAATTTTGGTCACATACATACATACACACACACATACACACACACATACACACACACAGACATTTGCTCAGTTTTCGATTCTGAGTCGATATGTATACATGAAGGTGGGTCTTTGAGTTATTAATAAAAAGTTCATGTTTAGAGCAGGATTATAGCCTTACCTCAGTGAGGAAGGCAAAAAAACAAAAATTAAAGTGTCAGTTTTACACGTAAAATTTATATAAATCAAATCAAATAAATTTATTTTCATTCCGTGACCAGCCAGCAAGCAATGACCGGAGCTGACCGATTGGGGGATAGTTTGGTCTCGGACAGGAATTACATCTATGGAAACCGGAAGCCCCGGCCCCTGAGTGATTGCATGTGTGTTTGTGTATTGTGTGGCCATGTAGTTGTGAAAATATTGTGCAAGTGTTTATGTGTGGAGAGAGTGTGATATTTCATATCCCGACATGGTGACATCTATGACCACACTGCCTAACCAACTGTGTATATTAATGGTTGGCCTTGGGCTCACGGATCATACAACTTGTTGTTGTTTCAATAGCAGTGTACACTTAGGCAAAAATAAGTATCTGTTCCAATTTTGAGCCAAATTGGTTACGGTTTAACGGTTGCTTTTTATCGTTGATGTTTATATGGGGAAAATCGCAAAAATGTATGGGGAAAACATCGATTCAGTATTTTTTCTACTAGGTGCCGCGGGTCTCGCTCAAAATTGCCCAAGTGTGAGAATCTTGTAGGAAATTCAATTCACTACAACTTTGCCGAAGCAAACAAAACCATCCGAGTTGATCCTGATTTATGGCGATTTAAGTAGTAAAAATAGTTTTCGTTTATACTTCCTATATACCCCTTATATACTTTCAAGTATATAAGCCGATTTTTTTTTCATGGCATTGCTAATAACTCATCAGAATCAACTAGGATCTTATTGAGCCCTTGGGCAAAGTTATAGGAAATTTAATTTCCTAGAAGTATCTCACACTTGGGCAATTTTGGGTCAACTGCAGCCAAAATCACGAAGCGATGTTCTTTCCCATACATTTTAGCGATTTTTCCCATATAAACTTCAACGATAAAAAGCGACCCTTAACCACCCTAATGTACATGCATAGTTGTCCCTTATGATTATTCTTTTTTTATTTTTGTTTAAATTACTGAGCACCTCTCTACCAAAATCTGAAATAGATTTTATTTGTATTTTTGGTTTGGCTCAAACTTTGTGGGGGCCTTCCCTATGACCAAAGAAGCTATTTTGTGTCATTGGTTCACCCATACAAGTATCCATACAATTTTGGCAGCTGTGCAAACAAAAATGGTACGTAAATATTTGAACAGCTGTAACTTTTGATTGAATTTTCTGATCAATTTGGTGTCTTGGGCAAAGTTGTAGGTATTGTTAAGGGCTTTTGAGAAATTAAAGGTACACGGAAATTTTATTTGCCGAAACATTCAATATTACGCCCTTTTGAAATGTTAGTCATGATTAAACAAATCAAAATATTATTTTCGAAAAGATCGGAAAATTCCACGAATGTTTCATGTTTTAACATTGAAAATCGGCTTTATCTTGAAAACGGAACCCTTTATCAAAAAATTGTGAAGTTGTTTTCGATTGCAAATTCAATTTTACAAAAATAATTGAGGACAATTTTGTTTGTGTGAAATTCCGATTTTTTTTCCAAAAATCACTATTTTTTCAAAAATTCATAGCATGGTGGCAGATTTTTTGACCATACTTCTCTATAGCTCAAAAGTTGCAGGTTTTTGTCCCTTAAAACATTAAAAAATCTCGAAAATCAAAAATACGTATTTCGGGAAATTGAGTTTTTGCGAAAAAATGTTATTTGAAAATTCGTCATATTTTTCCGTGTACCAATTTTTTTCTCAATATATCTCAACAAAACCTACAACTTTGCCGAAGACTCAAATTAATCACAAAATTCACTCAAAAGTTACAGCTGTTTAAATATTTATGTACCATTTTTGTATGGACAGTTGCCAAAATTGTACAGAGACTTGTATGGGTGAACCAATGACACAAAATAGCTTCTTTGGTCATAGGGAAGGCCCCCACAAAGTTTGAGCCAAAAATAATAATACAAAAAATAAAAATGCCTGAAATTACCGATTTCGTAGAGAATTGCTCTACTATCTTAACCTATAAAATAAAATATTTTGCCATGATATACAAATCATAATTAAAAAAAGTGCAAAATGAAAACAAAATTTATGATGATTTATTTCAAGTTTACGAGATGTGGAATTTTGAAAGTTGAAGACTAAAAGTAAATAACTGATTAATAGTGGCCCCTGAAAAACTCCTCGAAAAATGTGACCGATTGATTATGTCCAAACTTTACGTTTTTCAAGAAAGTGAATTTTCCCCATTTTAACGCAATTGCATAAGTTTTGAAATTTGAGTAAAATCTAAAATTTCAAAATTAAAATTGTAAAACGTGAGGTTTTACGTACAGGTTTCCGTATAAAGCTGAAATACAATGCGAAAAGTGTTGTTTAACGACCCAAAAGGCATCGAAAAACGTTGTTCTATTTTAATTTGATCATTTAATAATTGTGTACATACAACTACGAGTTAGTCTTAAACAAAGAAAAAAGATTTTAAGAAGCATCAACATTGATGCATTTAAAACTTTTATTGTTTTGAAAATGTGTGGAATTTTTCCCGCATTTCTAGATTGTTATAAACAAATTTTCTTTATCAACCTTATCAAAAGCTTAGTGTTTAAATGTTTCAAACCATCACTTCCCCAAACTGCAAAACTTGCTCGGGCATGTGCACACAGGGAAGCCTTTTTTTTGTTGCTTCAGATTTTCATCCCGAATCCATGCAGCGTTTTGACCTGCATCGTAGACCACGTCCAAAGCGGGCTTCAGTAGCAAGAGTGTGCACTAGGCAACGGCCAGCACCGGAAAATTAATAAAGTTTATTTTTCATAACGCTCTGAAAGATCCGACACAGCGAGCCACCCACACACACACATGCACGGGGCAACTGCAACAGCACACACACGTGGAATTAAAACACTTGCCGGGAAAATATTGGAAAAATGCTGGGAGAGAAGGGAAGGGGGCAGATCCACCTGCTCACGTAGCGTGTTTATAAAGTATGGCGTACGTGCACGCTTTCATCGGTCAGGTATTAGCACGATTCATTGAATCCAGTGCCCTGGCGGAACGTGGGAGAGGATCGAGGTTATTCCGTGATTCCCGTGCTATCTCTCCGGCGGTGGCTGTTTGATATCCGAGAGAAAGAAAGAAAAATGCCCCGGTGCATCCTGGGGATTGGTCAGATTGTGGGCGATAGCAAACTACTAGTCATACCGGATAAAAGGCGGATCAATTAATTTTAATCAGTGAAGCAAACGCGGGTAGAAATCCGCTCGAGACAAAGGAGCGAAAATAGTTGAGCACACACGGTTGTGATTTTATGAGCCAGTGGTGGAATAGTTTCAATAGTATGTTATTAAATTGCATAGCACTGTAAATTTCAACTGTCAAATTGTCAAATTGTCAAATTGTCAAATTGTCAAATTGTCAAATTGTCAAATTGTCAAATTGTCAATTTGTCAAATTGTCAAACTGTCAAATTGTCAAATTGTCAAATTGTCAAATTGTCAAATTGTCAATTTGTCAAATTGTCAAACTGTCAAATTGTCAAATTGTCAAATTGTCAAATTGTCAAATTGTCAAATTGTCAAATTGTCAAATTGTCAAATTGTCAAATTGTCAAATTGTCAAATTGTCAAATTGTCAAATTGTCAAATTGTCAAATTTTCAAATTGTCAAATTGTCAAATTGTCAAATTGTCAAATTGTCAAATTGTCAAATTGTCAAATTGTCAAATTGTCAAATTGTCAAATTGTCAAATTGTCAAATTGTCAAATTGTCAAATTGTCAAATTGTCAAATTGTCAAATTGTCAAATTGTGAAATTTTCAAATTGTCAAATTTTTATATTGTTATATTACCTTAAAATGTTTTTTTAACTTAAAAATCTTTGAATGTTATCTTCTTACTATACTGAAAAATTGGTGGTGGAAAAATTTAACGAATCATTAATTTTGAAAAAAAAACATGTTTTTTTTAAATATAGAAAACTTGATTTGAAAAAATTAAAAAATTATGTACAAAGAGTTTCACAATATGCACAAAAACAATATTTTGTTAAATTTAGTCCATAAGTCATATCTCGCTGTAATGGTCACATGTCCTTCCCAATCTAGACAAGCTTGTTTTTTTTATGCCCCGGCCAGGATTTAGGTTTGTGCGTTCTCTCGTCACTTGAATAACGCAATATAAAAAAAACACCAAGGACTGTGGTGAAATAAAAAATACCATCACAAAAAAATAACCTCCTTTCTGCTGCCAGCTACTATTCTTCTGCACACAGTGGGGGGATGGACGTAATGTATCGCAAGAATTTTCCACTCGTTTTAATATTTTTTATTAGTTTTCTCTGTGGCGGAAATGCCTCTCTCCAGGAGCGTAAAAGCACTCTTCTCCGGCCGGCTCGGAACGTTGGAGGACCGGGGGTGAAAAAAAACCAGGACATTGAATGCATTATGTAGGAGATATTGGAGATCTTGAAATGGCAAAAAGTCGAGAAGAAAGAGTTTTAAATTAGGAAAAAATCAATTAAACTTAAAACTTTTTTTCCTACTTTTAAAGAGAAAAATAAATCGCAAATTTAGCAAAATTACGAAAATAGAGTAGTGTGTTAGAGTATAAAACTACAGATTGTAGAGTAAATTGTAGAGTGTTTAAAAAACTACAAAAAATAACTGAAAACATTTTTCTCATGAAATTAACAAAACAATATGTTATAAGCAAGGCCCTAAATTGACCAAAACATTTATTATTTCCCAAAACTAATTTAGAACATTTACTTATTGCTCTTTGTATTTTTAAAAAGGGAATATAGTTTCCCTAAATATTGGAATATCACAATTTTTTGGAAGAGATATGAAAATACCTGATTTCGTTTGGCAAGATAGTCAATTATAGCTATAATAAGAAAAATGTTTGATTTAACAACAATAAACTTGAATGCAAAAACACAGAAATAAATTTAAAAAATCAAGCTTTCCCCAATATCCCCTTTTCCGACAGGAAACCTACGGATATGGGCCAAACTCACCGCACAATAGCTCTCCACTCTGCTTGTCTGTCTGTCTATTTGACCGTCCCTGCAGGGGCCAAAACATGCCACGAGGAGTTGGGGGGGGGGATGGAAAAAGGGCTTTCACAAGTGGGCTTAGTGTTGAAACGCACCAAGAATGCCAAGTCCACCAACCGGAGATCCACAGTATTAGCTTTGTTCGTGTGTGCGTGTGCGTGCTAGCGAGCTTTTCCTATGGTTGGAACCAGTACCACTTGATAAAGCAACCTCCCCTGCCCCCACTAGAACGGAACAACCCCAGCATGGCTTCGCAATGCGAAATTATGCCAGTGGGGTATCCCTTATTACATTTTATTTGATTTGAAATCATATATCCACGCAGAGCCAGCGGAAGTCCTTTCCGTCCCGAGGAGTGGGGATGGTGCAGGATGGCATGTTAGAACTTTTTTTATGAAATTGATGAATAACTAAAAATATCCTTGAAATATCCTACCATTTTCTAATAACATGTTAGCGAATTGTTGTCAAAATATTATAAAACTATTGTACTTGGAACACATTATGAACAAATCGTTCTAATTTTCCAAACATCCCTAATCCAGCAGTGCTCCCAGATAACGAAAAAAAAGTAGGCCAACCCGGATGGACGACTGACTGTCGAATAGGAGGCAAAAACAGCGGAAATCGCTTCCAGTCAGCACGATTTATACATTATTCATTAAATTGGATTTTACTTACTTTCGCTCGTTTTCCCGTTCTTATACGTTTCTTTTTTTTCTGTTGAAGAACCAGCGCGACTCATTTGAGGGTCACCGTACTTCACGAGATCTTCCCAGAAACTTCGTCGACGGGAGGTTTCATTCCTGCTTGATCAGAATACAACCCTGGACGTAACCCCTACCTCCCCACACCACTCACCCAGTTACCGAATAACTTCCAGCAATGAGTACATTGACGGTACTTGAAGTACTTCCCTCACTGACTGACTGACTGGTTCGTGGCATCGTGGACCCGATTAGCCTCGCGGGGAAAGAAACAGAGAAGCAGTAACAGCAACAACAAAAAATTGATAAACATTTTGATTTATGTTTCGCAATTTCGACGTTTCTATTACATCAACAAAAACATACCGGGGCCATCAGCTGGAGGGTGGAGGAGGTTGGGGGTGATATCAGGTTTTGAGGAGGGTGGGACTGAACCGTGCTGGCAGCTGAAGTGGTCTTTTTATGATGATGTTTCGCACGGATATTGTAATGAGGTCGTCCTAGGTTATAGGCGTGGATCGGGTAAGGTTCAGCTCCACAGAGTGTTATGATATTGGGTGTTTTCGTCAGATTTAGAGATGTTGTTGGTATCACTTTTTCAAAATTATTAACTATAAATAAGTCTAATACAAGTTTTATTTCACGTTTTTGTCTCTTAGCACTGGTGAAAGTCACAAGGGCAATTTTTGTGAAAATTCAGTATAAAAATAGCTGTGGTATTTTTTTCTCGAACCTCTCCGATTTCAAAGATTCTTAGTAGACATGTTATCCTTCGCCATTTTTGTGTATACAAGGCCAGCTTCACTCGATAATGACATTTGAAAATGGCGTAAGTGTTTTAAATATTTATGTAATTTGGAATTTAAGTATTGCTGTATCTCAAAGCCGTAGCATCGTATCAAAAAGTGGTCAAAGAAAAACTTGTAGGAAATTTGACGGGCTTTCTGAAAAAAATACACTGAAAGAAAAAAGCAAGCCACTTTTATCAGATTATTTTATTTTTTAGATTTAAAGTCAAATTTGAATGCGAGCTCTAGATTTTGGTTGGTACGATTTTTTTTGTGAAAATGGCCTAAGATGTTACAAAAAGACTAATGAAAAATTCAGGATGGAGCAATTCACCTAAAAAAAATAAAAAAATAAATCATTTACTGAAACTGTTTCTTTGTGCTCTAAACGTCAAAATTTTCAAAAACCGAATACGGGAATCGATTTTTCAGACAATTTTAGATAAAAGTATCCATATTGACCATTGTCCTAAGTCCAAAAGTTGGTAGTAACTTGGACAGTAAATTAGCTTAAAACTTCAAAAATGAGTTATTTTGAAAAGTGGTCAAAGACAAACATATGGGAAATTATTTTTTTAACATTTTTTTTTAAACCGCTGTAACTTCACAAGGATTCGACTTAGGACAATGGTCAATACGAAAACTTTCATGTAAAATTGTCTGAAGAATCGATTCCCGCATTCGGATTTTGAAAATTTTGACGTTTAGATAACAGTTTCAGTAAATGATTTTTGTATTTTTCAGGTGAGTTGCTCCATCTTGCATTTTTCGTGAGTCTTTTTTTAACATTTTAGGCTATTTCTTTAAAAATTTTGAACGAAAAAAAATGTGACATCTTGAAGGTGACGTTTAAACTACATAATCCAAAAATCTCATAAAAGTGGCGTGTATTTTTCTTTCAGTGTATTTTTTTTTTCAGAAAGCCCGTCCAATTTCCTACAAGTTTGTCATTAACCACTATTTGACACGATTCAGTTATTTTTAAATTGAAAATACAAAAAATATTTAAATAACTTACGCCCTTCTCAAATGTTATTTTCAAGTACAGTGGCTACATATACAAAAATGGCTTACAAAGGCCTAAGATAACATGTCTAAAAAGTTTCATTGAAATCGGAGAGGGTCGGGTACAAAAGTTCCAGAAAAAAACCTGATTGCTCTTACTTTTTACTTAAACTTAACCAAAAAAATGTGACAAGCTGTCACTTTTTACACGGCGCTTACACACAGCAAAACAAACGTTTGGTAGTGTGTGTGAACTCCGTGTCGAAGGGGTGTCAAACCATCGAGTTGGATTAAATATATTTTCACTTGAAATTTAAAACAATTTTTTTTTTGCGAACAAAACCAACGCTTCTGGAAAATGAAAAAGGGTAATTCTCCGCCAACTCACACAGCAGTTGCCCCGACCCCTCTTCGATTTGCGTGAAACTTTGTCCTAAAGGATAACTTTTGTCCCTGATCCGAGGTCCGTTTTTTGATATCTCGTGACGGACGGGCGGTACGACCCCTTTTATTTTTGAACATGCGAAAAAAGAGGAGTATTTCAATAATTTGCAGCCTGAAACGGTGATGAGATAGAAATTTGGTGTCAAAGGAACTTTTATGTAAAATTAGACGCCCGATTTGATGGCGTACTCAGAATTCCGAAAAAAACGTATTTTTCATCGAAAAAAACACTAAAAAAGTTTTAAAAATTCTCCCATTTTCCGTTACTCGACTGTAAAAAAATTTAGATTATGTCATTTTATGGGAAATTTTATGTAGTTTTCGAATATACATTGACCCAGAAGGGTCATTTTTTCATTTAGAACAAAATTTTTCATTTTAAAATTTCGTGTTTTTTCTAACTTTGCTTCTAACTTTGATATAAAGACATAAGGGGTTTGCTTTTAAACATCACGAGTTATCGTGATTTTACGAAAAAAAGTTTTGAAAAAGTTGGTCGTCATCGATCATGGCCGTTCATGGTCACCCGCGACAGACACGCACGACGAAACAAAGAGAAACGCAAAAAGTAACTTTTTCAAAACTTTTTTTTCGTAAAATCGCGATAACTCGTGATGTTTGTAAGTAAACCCCTTATGTCTATATATCAATTTTTTTGTAATTGTCTGCTCTTCAACTTTGTAGAACATTGTTACACTCTAAAAAATAACCCTGCAAAGTTAGAAAAATACGAAATTTTAAAATGAAAAATTTTGTTCTAAATGAAAAAATGACCCTTCTGGGTCATTAAAGATTTGAAAAGCACATTGAATTTCCCATAAAATGACATGTTCCAAAAAATTTTACAGTCGAGTAACGGAAAATGTGAGAATTTTAAAAAAAAATTTAGTGTTTTTTCGATGAAAAATACGTTTTTTCGGAATTCTGAGTACGCCATAAAATCGGGCGTCTAATTTTACATAAAAGTCCCTTTGACACCAAATTTCTATCTCATCACCGTTTCAGGCTGCAAACTATTGAAAAACAATTCTTTTTTCGCATGTTCAAAAATGAAAGGAGTCGTACCGCCCCTCCGTCACGATATATTAGAATACGGACCACGAATTCGTGATCAGGAACAAAAGTTACCCCTTGAGGCAAAGTTTCACGCAAATTGAAAAGGGGTCGGGGCAAAAGCTGTGTGAGTTGGCGGAGAATTACCCACATCCTTTTTTTTTACTGCGCAAGTTAAGTTTTTGGAGATGTTTTGGTTGTTGAGCCCTTCCTTTCAAGTTTTTTTTTCGATGAAAATTTGAAGGAAATTTTGAGATTCTCTCAATATTTTTTAAACAATTTGGAAATCTAAAAATTATCATAAAATTACATTGTTTCAAAATGGTATCTTTGTACATCCAATTTTTCATGCAAAATGTCAAACTATTTTTTTTCTGAAATGTCCTGAGCAATACCTAGAACTTTGCCGAAGACACCGAGTCGATCAGAAAATCCGTTCCAAAGAAACAGTCACACAAAGTTTCATCCAGATTGAAAAATGCAATGATAATCATTTTTAGAAGTCGCAGAGAATCGCTCTGAGAGTACCAACGGGACCCAACAATTTACAATCGGAAACCCCAAATCATTCAGCGCACAATTAGGTCACAATTGGGCAAACCCATCATCTCGCGTTTCTTCCACTTCACTTAGCACCGACACTCTATCCGATACCATCTCTCCATCATCATCAACCTCGCTCGCGTCGTGTGCAATTCCGCCCTAAATGTCCCGATGATTGAAGTTAATCGTGCATTCATTTGCACTTTTCACTCTTGCCAAGTGCAAATGGATTTTTCGGCACAGCCCCGCCGCCGGAATCAACTTCTTCGCCATCACCGCCGGTGCACAATTTTCCACGACAATGAACTGCATAATGATGGCTGGCCCGGCCATTTTGGAAATGAGATCCGGTTGTGCTTGGAAGTTCGACGAAGTTCGCTGACAGGAATGCATAAATGATGTATTGAGCGGATAATCGGATTGAGATGTGCACTTTTCAGTTGTTTCGATTTGTATCGACCGTGGGAGCAATTACGCCGGATGACGTTATTTGCAAGTGAGACAGAAGGTATAGTAAAGTTTTGAAATTAATTATTATCGATGGATTACACTGTCTAGCAAAAATATATTAAACTCATAATTTTAAAAGATGATTTTCAGAGAAAACTAAAGAATCAGCGATGATAGCACGTGTGGTTGATGAACAGAAAAGTTTCAAGGAGAATACCCTTGCTAGGAATCATTAGACATAGAAATAGATCATTGTTATCTCTGATATTTTGGAGCAGGAATTATCAAATGATAGTTTTTTTTTATCTATCACAAGTTTTAATACCAGACACCTCCATCGAATTGATACTCAAATTTTTTAGCTCTTCAACAGGGGCTTAAAAAAGCTCAACATTGTGTTACAGTGTGTGCGAATGGGTTGCGCATGGCACACTCCAAAAGTGGCAAATTTCATTACACAGGCAGTGTTTAAACAGCTCATCCTTGGATTAGCGCGCCAGGGTAATCACTGCAGGGTCCCGCCTGTCATCGACTGTGAAATTCGCCGCTGAACGATGATACTATGCCCGCACAGGCAGCGTGGGACGACCGACATGTAAAAGCTTACAATTAATCAGCGAATCGAAGGCACTACAGCGCATTAACTCTCGACTGTTCGAGCCGATCAATGAAGAGCTCGTTGTCATTGGCAGGAGCTGGAACGCTGAACCAGCAGTATGGGGCCATGCTGATGAGGACATCGATTGTTTTGATTTAATTATGTTCCCCGGAGGTGGACTTTGTATTGCTCGATTGGTTTTGTGAAGGAGGAGGACATATTGGAATTGGACGCTTGTCAAAGATTAATTTTAATAATTCTATTATAATTATTCCCAGAGTCATGGGAATTTCACGTCGATCTATTTATTGTTTGGATGTAACTTTGACTGTAAGTGTATTTCATGTAATATTTTTAAACCAACTTCAGGATAACATGCAAGAAGGTATCCATTTTGGGACGCCCTTTGTGTGCTGGTGCACCTTCAGGAGGATTCACCACGTTACAGCTCGTTGCTGATGGCTTTTGCAAAAAGAAAGTTGCAGAATGGAGTTGAGGCAACGACCCGTGCGTATGTAAGTACGAGTTCAGTTGGAAAGTGCATATGTACACACAATCAACTTCATTTATCCTTCATGTATAACAAGTTGAACGAATACGGGATATTGTCGGTAGCTCATGCATCGCAAAAGCAGCTGTACCGATTCTGACGAGAAAGAAAAAGTTATGCGCTTTTCAGGTGGCTTTTGTCGAGCAAATAGCTGTGCACTTGAGTCGGTACATTGCATTGATTGTTTGCTCGGCACTTGAGGCTAATGAAAAGAGTAAGTTTTCAATTCAATTGAGAAAATGTTACAGAAAAAACGCTGCGAATGTTTTAACATAACAAAAAACAAGCCATCCTCTTTCATGATCTACAGGTCTTTTGTGGTCTCTATTGATTTTTTTCTGCTCGAACCAAAGAGTCAAAAGCCTTGAATAGCACTCAAACCTCTTTTTAATCTAAGGAACCTTCCACTCCAGGATTCGAACTGAAGACCTTTGGATTGCGAGTCCATCGGCCAATCAGCGACTCAATCAGTACTACAGAGCTTTAGTTCGAACTCTTTTATAAACTTTGCGAGTTTGCTTTTCTTACTTGATTTTAAATTTGTACCAAAAAAATCATCTAATTAGAAAAAAAAACACCAATTTAAATTGCGTAGTGCCATGTCTGTCACGATGCCGATGAAATGAGCTCATTTTGGTATGACACCGTAGTGCTGCAGTATCAGCAGTTCTCCCAAATCACCACATCATGCACAAGAAACGAGAGATTCCGGCCCCAGACGACACTCTGACGCAACGAGAAAAACGACGTGTGAAGACAGGCGTGAGTGAGTGAGTGTGTGTGTCTGTGTGTGCGACCCCCGGACTATCATGACTCACTCGAGTGCACCATTAATCATTCGTCGAGGAATATTGTTTTCGCATTAGGCCAAACCACCCAAAAGCATCTTCTGATGCTGCACAGGTCGGGGTGGTTACTCGGTTGAAGTTTTGAAATTAATGGGTTTTTTTTTATTGCTTAAATTTTTTAAACGTAAGGCTATTACAAATTTTATTAAAAGTCTTTGTTTAAAGTCGAGGGGGACAGGCAAAATAAATAAATTTGTAATTTTTATCAAAATTTTCAAATAATTTATGTAAAACCCAAAAATCCTAAGTCCATTTTTTCAATATCTCGTGACGGTAAGACTCCTTCCTTTTTTATTCAACAGTGATCAAAGTCTTCACATCTTCAAAAAAATCGTGAAGTTCAGATAACTCGTGAAAATTCAACCCACTCATCCATAAAAAAATTGCCTGTTCAACAACTTTGTAGATCATTGTTGCATTCTAAAAAGTAGCCCTTCAATGTACCAAGGAAATAAAACGCTATTTAAATATAATAATTTTGTTCTAAATAAAAATATTACCTTTTTAGGTTTATTGCAAATTCAAACAGAAATTAAAATTTCTCATAAAATGAAATGTCTCAAGATTTTTTGTTCACATGAAATGGTAGCGATTCTAAAACTTGTTTTTTGCAATTCCGTCGTGGAACTACTTACTTTTCCTGTCATTCTTGAACGACGAAATAGCCTACTTTTCTTTACCAAAAATAACAGAATCGAATAGAAACACTTTTCAAAATAAATGCTGAAAAGTTCTACTTTTCAGCACTCAAATGGGTGCTGAAAAGTTGAATTTTTTAGCACTTGTTTCGAAAAGTAACACTTTTCAACATTTTTTTTATTTAAACGATTTATTGACAAAATACATGAAAATTTGACATTAAATTTCACTCAATGTGTGTTTTTTGGAATTGCAAAAAATGTTGTATGGAACTCGTTGGATAAATGTACGACTCGTGCTGAAAAAATCCTCTTTTTGCAACTTGTTGCATAAACTACTATTAACTCGTTTAAAGAAAAACAAAAGTTTCTTTTCGGAATTTTAAATACGTCATCACATCGGGCATCCAATTCTACAAAATAGATCCTTTGAACTCAAATTTATATGTTTTCACGGTTGCGAGCTACTTATCATTAAAAAAGACTTATCTTAAAAAAAATCCCGAAATGAAAGGGGTCGTACTGCCCCTCCGTCACGAGATATCGAAAAAAGGACCTGGGATTCGTTATTACGGACAAAAACAACCCAAAATTATCAACTGCTGTGCAAGTTTGCCTAGAATGCCTCTTTTGTTTTTAGTTTTTAGTTTTTAGTTTTTAGTTTTTAAGTTTTTAGTTTTTAGTTTTTAGTTTTTTGTTTTTAGTTTTTAGTTTTTAGTTTTTAGTTTTTAGTTTTTAGTTTTTAGTTTTTAGTTTTTAGTTTTTAGTTTTTAGTTTTTAGTTTTTAGTTTTTAGTTTTTAGTTTTTAGTTTTTTAGTTTTTAGTTTTTAGTTTTTAGTTTTTAGTTTTTAGTTTTTAGTTTTTAGTTTTTAGTTTTTAGTTTTTAGTTTTTAGTTTTTAGTTTTTAGTTTTTAGTTTTTAGTTTTTAGTTTTTAGTTTTTAGTTTTTAGTTTTTAGTTTTTAGTTTTTAGTTTTTAGTTTTTAGTTTTTAGTTTTTAGTTTTTAGTTTTTAGTTTTTAGTTTTTAGTTTTTAGTTTTTAGTTTTTAGTTTTTAGTTTTTAGTTTTTAGTTTTTAGTTTTTAGTTTTTAGTTTTTAGTTTTTAGTTTTTAGTTTTTAGTTTTTAGTTTTAGTTTTTAGTTTTTAGTTTTTAGTTTTTTAGTTTTTAGTTTTTAGTTTTTAGTTTTTAGTTTTTAGTTTTTAGTTTTTAGTTTTTAGTTTTTAGTTTTTAGTTTTTAGTTTTTAGTTTTAGTTTTTAGTTTTTAGTTTTTAGTTTTTAGTTTTTAGTTTTTAGTTTTTAGTTTTTAGTTTTTAGTTTTTAGTTTTTAGTTTTTAGTTTTTAGTTTTTAGTTTTTAGTTTTTAGTTTTTAGTTTTTAGTTTTTAGTTTTTAGTTTTTAGTTTTTAGTTTTTAGTTTTTAGTTTTTTAGTTTTTAGTTTTTAGTTTTTAGTTTTTAGTTTTTAGTTTTTAGTTTTTAGTTTTTAGTTTTTTAGTTTTTAGTTTTTAGTTTTTAGTTTTTAGTTTTTAGTTTTTAGTTTTTAGTTTTTAGTTTTTAGTTTTTAGTTTTTAGTTTTTAGTTTTTAGTTTTTAGTTTTTAGTTTTTAGTTTTTAGTTTTTAGTTTTTAGTTTTTAGTTTTTAGTTTTTAGTTTTTAGTTTTTAGTTTTTAGTTTTTAGTTTTTAGTTTTTAGTTTTTAGTTTTTTAGTTTTTAGTTTTTAGTTTTTAGTTTTTAGTTTTTAGTTTTTAGTTTTTAGTTTTTAGTTTTTAGTTTTTAGTTTTTAGTTTTTAGTTTTTAGTTTTTAGTTTTTTAGTTTTTAGTTTTTAGTTTTTAGTTTTTAGTTTTTAGTTTTTAGTTTTTAGTTTTTAGTTTTTAGTTTTTAGTTTTTAGTTTTTAGTTTTTAGTTTTTAGTTTTTAGTTTTTAGTTTTTAGTTTTTAGTTTTTAGTTTTTAGTTTTTAGTTTTAGTTTTTAGTTTTTAGTTTTTAGTTTTTATTTTTTAGTTTTTAGTTTTTAGTTTTTATTTTTTAGTTTTTAGTTTTTAGTTTTTAGTTTTTAGTTTTTAGTTTTTAGTTTTTAGTTTTTAGTTTTTAGTTTTTAGTTTTTAGTTTTTAGTTTTTAGTTTTTAGTTTTTAGTTTTTAGTTTTTAGTTTTTAGTTTTTAGTTTTTAGTTTTTAGTTTTTAGTTTTTAGTTTTTAGTTTTTAGTTTTTAGTTTTTAGTTTTTAGTTTTTAGTTTTTAGTTTTTAGTTTTTAGTTTTTAGTTTTTAGTTTTTAGTTTTTAGTTTTTAGTTTCTAGTTTTTAGTTTTAAGTTTTAAGTTTTTAGTTTTTAGTTTTTAGTTTTTAGTTTTTAGCTTCTAGTTTTTAGTTTTAAGTTTTAAGTTTTTAGTTTTTAGTTTTTAGTTTTTAGTTTTTAGTTTTTAGTTTTTAGTTTTTAGTTTTTAGTTTTTAGTTTTTAGTTTTTAGTTTTTAGTTTTAAGTTTTAAGTTTTTAGTTTTTAGTTTTTAGTTTTTAGTTTTTAGTTTTTAGTTTTTAGTTTTTAGTTTTTAGTTTTTAGTTTTTAGTTTTTAGTTTTTAGTTTTTAGTTTTTAGTTTTTAGTTTTTAGTTTTTAGTTTTTAGTTTTTAGTTTTTAGTTTTTAGTTTTTAGTTTTTAGTTTTTAGTTTTTAGTTTTTAGTTTTTAGTTTTTAGTTTTTAGTTTTTAGTTTTTAGTTTTTAGTTTTTAGTTTTTAGTTTTTAGTTTTTAGTTTTTAGTTTTTAGTTTTTAGTTTTTAGTTTTTAGTTTTTAGTTTTTAGTTTTTAGTTTTTAGTTTTTAGTTTTTAGTTTTTAGTTTTTAGTTTTTAGTTTTTAGTTTTTAGTTTTTAGTTTTTAGTTTTTAGTTTTTAGTTTTTAGTTTTTAGTTTTTAGTTTTTAGTTTGTAGTTTTTAGTTTTTAGTTTTTAGTTTGTAGTTTTTAGTTTTTAGTTTTTAGTTTTTAGTTTTTAGTTTTTAGTTTTTTGTTTTTAGTTTTTAGTTTTTAGTTTTTAGTTTTTAGTTTTTAGTTTTTAGTTTTTAGTTTTTAGTTTTTAGTTTTTAGTTTTTAGTTTTTAGTTTTTAGTTTTTAGTTTTTAGTTTTTAGTTTTTAGTTTTTAGTTTTTAGTTTTTAGTTTTTAGTTTTTAGTTTTTAGTTTTTAGTTTTTAGTTTTTAGTTTTTAGTTTTTAGTTTTTAGTTTTTAGTTTTTAGTTTTTAGTTTTTAGTTTTTAGTTTTTAGTTTTTAGTTTCTAGTTTTTAGTTTTAAGTTTTAAGTTTTTAGTTTTTAGTTTTTAGTTTTTAGTTTTTAGCTTCTAGTTTTTAGTTTTAAGTTTTAAGTTTTTAGTTTTTAGTTTTTAGTTTTTAGTTTTTAGTTTTTAGTTTTTAGTTTTTAGTTTTTAGTTTTTAGTTTTTAGTTTTTAGTTTTTAGTTTTTAGTTTTTAGATTTTAGTTTTTAGTTTTTAGTTTTTAGTTTTTAGTTTTTAGTTTTTAGTTTTTAGTTTTTAGTTTTTAGTTTTTAGTTTTTAGTTTTTAGTTTTTAGTTTTTAGTTTTTAGTTTTTAGTTTTTAGTTTTTAGTTTTTAGTTTTTAGTTTTTAGTTTTTAGTTTTTAGTTTTTAGTTTTTTGTTTTTAGTTTTTAGTTTTTAGTTTTTAGTTTTTAGTTTTTAGTTTTTAGTTTTTAGTTTTTAGTTTTTAGTTTTTAGTTTTTAGTTTTTAGTTTTTAGTTTTTAGTTTTTAGTTTTTAGTTTTTAGTTTTTAGTTTTTAGTTTTTAGTTTTTAGTTTTTAGTTTTTAGTTTTTAGTTTTTAGTTTTTAGTTTTTAGTTTTTAGTTTTTAGTTTTTAGTTTTTAGTTTACGGCAAATGCTTACTGTTTTCAATTTAATAGATTGAAGCTTGTGCCAGTATTCAAAAACGTATTTGAAAAGCAAAAAACTGAAATCCACCTTTGGCAATCGAGTGTCCACCCTGCGGCACAGAAACTTGTCGTGCTCAGTATCTCCTGGAACCTTGTTCCTCAACCGACACCGGCGAGAGGTCTCATCGTCAGTACCTCACGCAAAGTGATAAGCATCTCCCTGCTCGTGCTTTCTCAGTCCTGGATGGGTGTCAGTACAATCTTGCTCCGCTTGGCACGGCACGATGCCGACCCGCTAACCTTCAACCTTGTTCTTTCGAACACTTCACCACACCACACCGCACCCCCTAAAGAAAGGAAGAAATTGTACGGAAATGGGTTTATTTCTGCCGTTTTCTGGAACCGACTCACTTCAAAGCTAAGTGAGTGATGTTCCTGAGAGGCACACGCACATCTCTCTGCAGATGTGTGTGTGTGTGCGGATGTGAGTGTGTGAGTGTATGCTGATCACTATCCGTTCTTGGCAGAAAATCCTTTGATGTTTCAATTGGTAACAATATAACCTTTTTCCATGAACATCAGAGGCGGTACTCATTGCCGACGCAGCCTAACGAGAAACGCCACCAGTCGAGAGAGAATCTCGTTCAAATGCTTGCCGAGCCATATAACACCATCACAACAACAGCAGCATCAGAGGGGAGAAAATACTGCGAATTATAATCAGCAATTCATTCGACGATGCTTGAAAAACAATTATATGGAGCATATACACGGAAGGGAAAGGTAAATGGGGGGTAGAGCGGAAAAAGCGGAAGCTGCACCAGAACACGAAAACATGGCAGTCAAACTAATTCCGGGAACGTGAGCGTGCTAGGAATAGGGGCTTCTACAGTGACTGGATGAAGAAGTTGGAAATGCAACCAATTGTACCATTAGGTCCAACTCCACCAACGCCACTAATGGACGTTGGATTGAAAATTTAGATCAACCTGAACAACCTTAAACTGTCCAAAATTGCAATTTAAAAACATTGTATGAGCTGGGAACTCTAGCATAAAACTGCTCAAAGTTGTGCACATTCCAAACATTTCCAAACGGCACTGTTCCCACGACCATCAGGTTTGTAAAACTACCCCGACAAGCATCTAGTTTCCCAACCCTGAAAAAGACCAACTTTTGATGGACCAAATTTTGCATCCCCCGGCCCCAGAGTTCCAATGCCATTCCTGTGGGGGAAAATAAAAACCTAGTTAACCTAGTGGTATGAAATTTGCCTTCTCCACCCCCAACCACCCAGCGAGCACACTAAACTGCAGATGGAGTTGTAACTGGAAAATAAAGTTGTTTTGAATTTTCCCGGAAAATTCCGCTTTTTATTCGGTGAATTTTAAAATTCGCTTTTCGCTGCTTCCGGGCTCTGGAATGGTTGTTGGCTGCTCACTTCGAGGTGCATGTGCGGAATATTAAACGGTATCGAATGTGCTCTGTGGCAGATCCCACATGTGAAATTGGGCTGCTTTGCGAGGGTTGTTGTTCATTGGTAACACAGCGTAAAAAGTGCACACAAATAAAGTTGCATGTTTGTTACGAGTTGATGGGGTTTTCCGGGTGAACAAAGAAGAAACCCAAGTAACATTTTTGAATCAACTAGCCACCACATGGTTTTATCACGGTTTTATGGTAGCATCATGATTGCTTAATAATTTTATTTGGGCTTTCACCGCCGCAACCAATAAGCAAGAGCTTATTAATAGGTTCTAACAGGGTTTTATGTCTCGGACATAAAACCTTGTGACAATATAAGCTAAATGGCTTTCAACTAGGTTTTATAAAAGTTTTAAGAGAGGTTTTATCGCATGCTTCTTTAAAACCAATGGTGGTTTAGCTGTCAAGTGTCATTAGGCATGCGAAAAGCTTACTTGAAACCAAAAGCTCCTGAAAAAGCTTTTAACGCGGCCAATTAGCAGAGCTTACATATGACGCTAAACCCGTGTTCTAATCGAAGAGGGGGAGGGGGGCGGGGTTCGAGGATTTATACAAAACAATGTATCGGAAATGTATTACCAGGGGGTGGAGGGGGTCTAAAAATAAAAATGTTTTGTTACGTAATGCATGAACGCCCCCTTAATATTTTAATCGTTTTGGGAAATTTACAAAACACGTAGAAGTTTAAGAAGGGAGGTAAGGAGCTTCAAGTTTTCAGGAGGGCAGAAATTTGTAACTAAAGTGCCCATATCGTTTGTTGATGGCCCCTAAGTGGTGATCTGCAAACAACGTAACTTATTTTATTGACTTTTGTGCTTTTTGAATTAAATTTGAAGAAATAATAAAACTGTTTACCTGCGCAACATAACATTTTTAATTGCGAACAACTAAACGTTGCATACAACTTATTTAGGTAAGGGTTCGTCCAACAACAAAGTGACAAAAGATTGTAAAAGAACAATCGAATCACGTGATTATTATTGTTTGGTGAATTTTACCGTAATTTGGCCTACATAAGGGTGTGCGATAAAAAAAATTCGTTGCGTTGTATTAGAATGAACCCTCACATAAATCAGTTTATCATAAAGGGGCCATCCAGTAACCACGTGGTTTTTTTTTTTTTGAAAGTTATAGAATTTTTCCCCATTGTGAACATCGAGTCTATTTTAATTTACTCAACAAGTTTTATAAAATACCTACTTTTTTCGAGTTGCTACAAACCTAAGTGACGGAATTTGTGAATGACCAATTTTTCTGTAAATAGGCTCGGAAACATTATATAAAATATATATAATATTTATTATCCTTTTATCTCCAACAATCAACTACGCATACACCTTTTTTGCCATGTGACCAATATGATTTAAAATTTCGTGACGTTGCAACGCAAACTTAAACCTGTTGTAACTTTGGATCTAGACAACCAATTTAGTCGCTCTAGGTTGCATTTGAAAGCTCTTTCCAAGTACAAAGAGCATTCGAAATATCAAAATGATTGAATGTTTAGTATTTTGTTGACATTAACAACTGTCCCTTTTTCGTGACGTTGCAACGCAATAAAATGGTAAACTAACACTAGTTTGAAAAAAATACTTTACTTAAGATAAACTGTATATCCATGACATTTCCGTTTAGTACATCTAAAAACCTACAAAATGCAATCAAAAGAATAATTTTTGGATTTAATTTTGCTGAAAACCAGGAGTTTTTAGAAAAATGTTTTAAAACGCTGATTTTATCACGAATTGTTGCATAACTTAACCAACTTGTACATAATGATATTCAAAAGTTCAATTAATGAAAACCATGATTTTTGAAGCTTCAAGTAGTCTAGAATCGAGGAAAAATATCCAAAAAAAAACATTTTTGCAAGATATTTTGACAACATATCTAACGGTACTGAAAGAATATATTTTGAATTTGAATTTGAACAATATGTTATCAAAATTGCTGAGACCAAAACAGAGAATTAATAAAAATTAAGTGCTTTTAAGATCTTCTTTCTTTTGAACTCTCTAGAAAGGTTTTTGAATTACTTTTCCAAAGATAGGTCGCATGATAGATCCGGACAACGTTCTTATCAAAATATCTGAGATCCGGTCTACAAAAAGTGCATGAATACCACTTAACTGCTTATAACGTTTGATAGGGTTGTCAGGTCTTCATTCTTTTGGACTCGTTGGAAAGTTCTTTTGAACACCTTTCCAAAAATGTATTCAAAAACCACCTTTTAACCAGGGCTGTGGAGTCGGAGTCGGAATCAGAGCCGGAGTCGGTGGAGTCGGGTCTTTTGGGGACCTGGAGTCGGAGTCGGAGTCGGAGTCGTCAAAACTCGAACAGCTGGTGTCGGAGTCGGAGCCGGAGTCGGCTAAATTTTAAGAGCTGGAGTCGGAGTCGGAGCCAGAGTTATCTTAAATTCAACAAAAAAAATGTTTTCGGTATTTCCTATATAACAGCATAATTTACAAAACAACTTATATTTTTAATTGATTTATCAGATGGCATTATGTATTTGAAGCTTTTTATTTTGATTGAAAAGTTCTAATTGTGTTATTACACTATAATCACTAAATGATAACCTCTTACCCAAGTATGTAGTATCATAATTCAAAAAATAATAAAAAAAATATTGGTTATGTAGTCAGACTATATTTATGTCCCTTTCAATTCAAATTTGACCTAATTTCATCCAGTTATTTCTGAAAAAAAGTACACACAAAGTCATCTTTTACCCCGATAGCGAATGTCTTAGAGGTTTTAAGTTAAATCATTTTTTAAGAAAAAATTACGAGGTACATAAAAAGATTATAAATAGTAATCACTGTTTTTGCAGATCGAAAAAGAGTCACTGACAGTTTAACTTTTGTAACAAATAATCAACGATAATAACAATCTCTTACTTGGAACTCAACATGCGCATTTTGTTTATAACTGAGTACAAGAAAATCAAAGTGTTGCATTTAAAATAATTTAAACTAACGAAAAATATTCTTTTCAACAATGTTGTTTTCGCAACAAATTTGAAATAATCATTGATTGTTGATGTTGATGTTGATTTTAGGTAAACTATTTTGATATCGTTGCAAATTATCGTTGAACAAATCTCAAGAATTCAGTACAAAAATGAACTAATAAAAAAATGTATAGAACAAAATATAGGATTTTAATTTATTTTTCAAATATTATAAATAAAAAACACAGAATCAAAATATTATCAACTGGTACGAATTTTCTCATACTGTATGTCTTACGCCAATATGACGGAAGGTGATAATTATTGCAAATCAATGTACCTTAAAAAAATGAAATATTTGTGACCTAGAAAATATTTTACTTGTGGATATTTGTTTTTTATTATATTTTAAGTTTTTTCATATATTTTGATGGAGGCGCAAGATCATCCATAAAGCTTCGTTTTAGGTGAAGATTCACGAAGTATCGTGCACCTCCTTTTTAAAGTATATAAAATTTTAAAATTAAAATAAATTAAAAATTTCCAGGTTAAAATATTTTCCATGTCACAGATATTTGAAAAGGACATCTTAAGCGTCCTTTCCACGAAGAATTTGTTTAGATACATTGATTTGCAATAATAATCTCCTTCAGCCATGGCGTGATGTCCATGTACGTCTTAACAAAAAAAAAAAAAAAAAAGTTTCGTTTAAAATTGTCATTTAAAAAACAAGGTGCCTGTCACTGTGCTTCTTACAAATGTCAGCCTGAAAGTGAGCAAATTGAATTTTAATGTTCAATAGATCATTAAGGCCAGATTTCTTTTAGTTATTCATTCAAAAATAACAATTTAATATTTAAATTTATTAGCTCTGAAAAAAATATTTTCAAATTTGAGGTTAAGCAAGTAAATCCAAATTTACTTACAAAACTGTTCTTCTCAAAATGCCTCTAAAACTGAAGATATTTTTTGATTTCTGTTTCCATAACGTATAAAACTTGTAACCTAGAAACTTTTTTCCGTTTATTTACTTTATTTTACTTTTACTTAACTTATTTTTCTTGAGAAAAACATGACGCTTAGAGAGTATTTAAATAATCCTATTTATCAATGTTTTAAAAATAATTAACTAATAATAGTTAACTAACTTTTGAGCAATTCTCTACGAAATCGGTCTTTTTTCTTCAATTTTAATTTTTGTATTTTTTAATCCGGCTGAAACTTTTTTGGTGCCTTCGGTATGCCCAAAGAAGCCATTTTGCATCATTAGTTTGTCCATATAATTTTCCATACAAATTCGGCAGCTGTCCATACAAAAATGATGTATGAAAATTCAAAAATCTGTATCTTTTGAAGGAATTTTTTGATCGATTTGGTGTCTTCGGCAAAGTTGTAGGTATGGATACGGACTACACTGGAAAAAATAATACACGGTAAAAAAAAATTTGGTGATTTTTTTATTTAACTTTTTATCACTAAAACTTGATTTACAAAAAAACACTATTTTTAATTTTTTTTATTTTTTGATATGTTTTAGAAGACATAAAATGCCAACTTTTCAGAAATTTCCAGGTTGTGCAAAAAATCACTGACCGAGTTATGAATTTTTTAATCAATACTGATTTTTTCAAAAAATCGAAATTTTGGTCGTAAAAATTTTTCAACTTCATTTTTCGATGTAAAATCAAATTTGCAATCAAAAAGTACTTTACTAAAATTTTGATAAAGTGCACCGTTTTCAAGTTATAGCCATATTTAAGTGACTTTTTTGAAAATAGTCGCAGTTTTTCATTTTTTTAAATTAGTGCACATGTTTGCCCAGTTTTGAAAAAAATATTTTTGAAAAGCTGAGAAAATTCTCTATATTTTGCTTATTCGGACTATGTTGATACGACCTTTAGTTGCTGAGATATTGCAATGCAAAGGTTTAAAAACAGGAAAATTGATGTTTTCTAAGTTTCACCCAAACAACCCACCATTTTCTATCGTCAATATCTCAGCAACTAATGGTCCGATTTTCAATGTTAATATATGAAACAATTGTGAAATTTTCCGATCTTTTCGAAAAAAATATTTTTGGAATTTTCAAATCAAGACAAACATTTTAAAAGGGCGTAATATTGAATGTTTGGCCTTTGTGAAATGTTAGTCTTGATTTGAAAATTCCAAAAATATTTTTTTCGAAGAGATCGGAAAATTTCACAAATGTTTCATATATTAACATTGAAAATCGGACCATTAGTTGCTGAGATATTGACGATAGAAAATGGTGGGTTGTTTGGGTGAAACTTAGAAAACATCAATTTTCCTGTTTTTAAACCTTTGCATTGCAATATCTCAGCAACTAAAGGTCGTATCAACAAAGTCCAAATAAGCAAAATATAGAGAATTTTCTCAGCTTTTCAAAAATATTTTTTTCAAAACTGGGCAAACATGTGCACTAATTTAAAAAAATGAAAAACTGCGACTATTTTCAAAAAAGTCACTTAAATATGGCTATAACTTGAAAACGGTGCACTTTATCAAAATTTCAGTAAAGTACTTTTTGATTGCAAATTTGATTTTACATCGAAAAATGAAGTTGAAAAATTTTTACGACCAAAATTTCGATTTTTTGAAAAAATCAGTATTGATTAAAAAATTCATAACTCGGTCAGTGATTTTTTGCACAACCTGGAAATTTCTGAAAAGTTGGCATTTTATGCCTTCTAAAACATATCAAAAAATAAAAAAAATTAAAAATAGTGTTTTTTTGTAAATCAAGTTTTAGTGATAAAAAGTTAAATAAAAAAATCACCAAATTTTTTTTACCGTGTATTATTTTTTTCCAGTGTAGTCCGTATCCATACCTACAACTTTGCCGAAGACACCAAATCGATCAAAAAATTCCTTCAAAAGATACAGATTTTTGAATTTTCATACATCATTTTTGTATGGACAGCTGCCGAATTTGTATGGAAAATTATATGGACAAACTAATGATGCAAAATGGCTTCTTTGGGCATACCGAAGGCACCAAAAAAGTTTCAGTCGGATTAAAAAATACAAAAAAAATCGAATGACCGAAATCCTAGAGAACTGCTCTTTTGAAACACTTAAAAACATGTGGAGTCGGAGTCGGAGCCAACGATTTGTTGAAAGCTGGAGTTGGAGTTGGAGTCGGAGTCAGCTAGAGTTGGTAGGCCGGAGTCGGAGTCGGAGTCGGAGCCAACCATTTGTTCAAAGCCGGAGCCGGAGTCGGAGTCGGAGTCGGAGTCGTTTGAAATATGACCCGACTCCGCAGCCCTGCTTTAACAATCTTCCGGACTTAAGCTTAAATATTTTATTAGCATAACTTTTAAAGTACTTGCAAACTAGTTTGTTTCTTGGCTCAACAGTTTTGCAAAAATGAAGCTAAGCCAAAAAAAACAAAATGATTTGAAATACATTCTTCAGTGGAAAACCATATTCTACTACGACACCTAGGTACTAGCAACACATACAGCTCAACGCACGCACACCCACTTGCACTTTTGTTGGCTCTATCGACTAAGAGGTGCTAGGTGCCGTTTCCAACCGGTTGGATCCTTTTTTTTCTTCTGAACCAACTTTTTTTTTCTCTTTATAACTACTATCACTTCTTCCTGCATTTCAAGACCACACTGGAAGGACCTGTACTGTTTCTTTAGCCTTTTTGGAATCATTTTGGAATCGATGATACTTTTGGTACCGTAATCTGGGGTGAATCGGGTCTACAGTCTGAATAGGGACAGCAGTTTTTAGAGAACTTAAAGCTTATAAATTTGGAAATTAATGTACACATTTTGTTGGCCTAAGTCTTTTCTAACCTAAACCAACCAGAATAATCAAAATATTGTGCTCCAACATGGTTAAAACTGCTGCCCCAATTTGCCTCATGTGTCCCGATTGACCCCAGTTTACGGTAATGTTACTTTTTTTTCCTTTTTTAGGTTTGACATGATATGAATAAATGTTTTGGGTTGTCTTTAAAAAACATAAAAAAATAAAACCATCAAAACCGCAAAAATCCTGAACTCAATGTCACTCCCTCCGACAGTAAACAGCAAAACGACGTCGTCGTGCTATCTTGTCGCACCCGCCATTTTGACGTTCCGAGAAAAACGCGTTTTAATGTTTGACCTTGAATATTCAAAAACGAGAGCACGCAATGTAAACAATAACAAACACGTTTTGTTTGGCTCACCATTCTGTGCATTGTCCCAAAGTTTGGTTGAAGTTGGTTGCTGGAGTCCCGAGTTATAATTACAAATGTTTACGGTAGTCTAGCTTGTACGTGCGACAAACGCATCCTGACTTTCCTGGCCTGAAATCCCTTTGGCCTTTTGTCGCACTTACATCAATTTTCATGGAGTGACAAGATAGCACGACAAGATTTAAACTACTTTCATATGTAAAGTGACAAAAATGCACCGAGTTTTTTCAGTTTTTGTTGAATATCTCAGGATTGAAATCGAATTTTGGGGATCTGTGAAGGTCAAAAGGTGAGGCATTGTGAGCTGCACAAAATGGCGTTCTTAACTCAATTTGGCCCAAAATGCACGTACGACAAGTTAGCACGATGGCGACGAAAAGAACCATAGAAGAGTTTGGCCACCCATTCATGACAACGACTTCGACGACGACGACGTAAGGTATAAATTATTTCCAGTGTGCAGCTACGTGATCTCCTTAGCATTCCACGGAGCGTGAGCAATCCCGGGACTGATTTGTGCCTCGACCGGCCAAGTTTAACATCATCATCATCAATTGGGTGGTCGATTTTCCGCCCGGGATGGCCCACTCTACCCTTCTCCCCTCCCATTGCCAATCGCCGTGAAAATTACCACCGAGGTGGCTGGCATCATTATCATCTTAGTGTTCACGAAAGTTGTGGTCTACGATGGGAAAAGTTTTTTCGGTGCTTTTTATCGATTCGTAGAGCATCTCGCATGAGGTAAGTTTGCGGTTCAGTTTGGGGGAATGATGGAACAGAAATGATTACTTGATGTAAGCTGACTTATACACTGAAATAATGCATTCAAATTACTAAGGACTTTTCACTTCAAATAAACAAAATTGAAATGCTAGCTCTCCCCACTTCAAACGAAACTCATTCATCGCTAACATGTTCTACTTATCTGAGTAAACTTTCGCAAAATGCATCACTTAGAGAGGGGCACTCTCAGTGATGATTACCCATTCAATCGAAAATTCATGAAAGGCACTTTATTAGCCAAGCACTTCAGTTATGATTTAATGCATTCTCAAACACTAGCCACACACACATATTTCCGACGCTACGGACGCTTGACCGTTGCCAATGTTTTGATTGGCAGGCGAAATTTGCAAAATTTAACCACTTGCTCAATGCTGATGATAAGTATGCAAACAATCCGGTTTGCAAAAGTACTCATTGTTCGAGGCGGAAAGTGGGTATTGATGAGCAATTTTCCATTAGCCCAAGTAAATATGGTTGTTCATCTGGATTGGATGATCTAGAGGAATGATTTCACGTTTATATAAAAACCAGCCCGTGGCAAAATTAATGCGGCTTCTGTCCCACAAGCAGAAGGATCGAAGATCAAATCCCACACTGCATAAAAAGACAAGGAAACTCACAAAAAATCATCAACATATTGATTTTCTTAGAGAAGTTTGGGAGCGATTTTCTTTTGCGTGATTTGCCTCCTCTCTCTTTCGCGGATGAAGAAAGTTCGCAAGCGAAAATGATTTTTTGCAATTCCGTCGTGAAACTACTCACTTTTCCTGTCATTCTTGAACGACGAAATAGCCTACTTTTCTGTACCAAAAATAACAGAATCGAATAGCAACACTTTTCAAAATAAATGCTGAAAAGTTCTACTTTTCAACACTCAAATGAGTGCTGAAAAGTTGAACTTTTCAGCACTTGTTTCAAAAAGAAACACTTTTCATTTTTTTTTTATTTAAACGATTTATTGACAAAATACATGAAAATTTGACATAAAATTTCACTGTGTGTGTTTTTTGGAATTGCAAAAAATGTTGTATGGAACTCGTTGCAAAACTTGATTTTTTCAGCACTCTTCGTATTTATCCAACTCGGTGAGCCTCGTTGGATAAATGTACGACTCGTGCTGAAAAAACCCTCTTTTTGCAACTGGCAACTTCTATTTTTGCGATTATTCCATCCATCCCTGGAGGGGATTTAAAAAAAAAAACAAAAAACTTTGATCGCCAATCAAATTAGACAATATGATAAAAAATCGATTTTGGTAGCCTTTTTATGCTGCACTAATGATGATTCAAAAGCAGTTAGTTTGGTTATGACACTTGTTTGACCTGATTTTTTCTTCTTTGCATTGACGTTTGATCAGTGGTGGCAAAATGTAAAGTAATAAATAACAATTGAATAAATATTCTTCAAATTATAAAAAAAAAATCAATAAATAATAAATTGGTTAGATTTTTCTCTAATTGTTAATTTTTATCACTAACTTTTCCATTACTGATGTTAAATTTAAAAATGTTTCCCTGACCCAAAACAGAGCACCATACTGACTATCGATGGGTTACGAACTTTTTTCTCTAGTTTCTTCTTCCTATTCTGAATCCTAGAATTGAGGGAGGAATATGCTTTCTTATTAGTTTTCAAGAGGCTTACCACCACGACCACTTCTCTCCCTTTCTTTTCCACATAAAGATGTTTGTTTTCCATGGGTAAACGATCCATTGTGTATGTGTGTGTGTGTGGAATGGTTTTTCTTTCGTGTTTCCGGATTGTCTTTGGCCTTTGGAGCCTGCGGAGGTGAGTGTGTGTGAGGTCGAACTTTTCCACTTTTGTGACGGTGGTAAAGTGGGGGTCCAAGGAAAAACATCGCCACCAGTTGTCGCGCGTCCCACTGAGGGTTTGCGCTAGTGTTTGGCGATGATTTATTGTTTGCTGCAGACTTTTTGAATTGCTGTTTGTGATAACTTTTGTGCGAACCAAGATCCTTTTTTTCTGGGTGTTTGAGTTAACGGGGGTGTGTGTGTGTGGGGGTGAGGGTTCTCATATATCGTTGATAAATGTTTGTTTGAACAATCTAGGTTTATGACAAGATGCAGGGGATTGGTGATTTTGAAAAATAAAGTTTAGACATCTAATGTGATGATGACAGCATTGACATATTGTCTGTCATTCAGTCATTAAATTTTTAAACTCAAATATAACATTAAGAAAATATCACAACCTTGCATTTCCAGCATCAAACAATTTTTCAGTTCATCACCATCAGCCAAATCCGTGTTTTGCCCTCATCTAACTTTACAGACTAATGCCCTCGAGCATCGTCGTCGTCAACAACTATCAGACTAATCAACCAACAACAGCATTTGTTCTAAGAATGTCAGCAGACACAAAGGAAAAGGGGTTTACCATCTGCCTGACAACTGGGGATGATCTGTTTCCGGAGTTTCCTGTGTAGTTTTTACTTTCATCGTGATGAAATGAGAAAATTTTGCCGACGGTTGCTTTTTAGACCCGAGCAGACGGAAATAACGCGGGAATAACATTTTTTGATATTTGAAAATACTAGGCCAATAACATTTAATGTGATGAATAACAAGATTTGTTATTCGTCGTTATGATTTTTTTGTCATTGGATTGTTATTGTAATAACAGACTAATAACATTTTAAGTTATTCTTCGAACAAATTTTTGTTATTATTTTTTGTTATTTTAACAACTAATCCGATCATCCCAATAACGGTTTGAGGTATTCTTCCATAACAAAAAATGTTATTCTCAAGTTGTTCTGGCTTTCAATCAATATCAGACCAATAACAAATTTTGTTATGATAACATAAACTGTTATTGAACTCTTATGCAAAAATAGATTTTGCAGGAATATTCCATAACACTTTCTGTTATTTTAACAGTATTTGGTATTTGTATATTATTAACGGTACCGTGGTGTAGGGGTAAGCGTGATTGCCTCTCACTCAGTCGGTCTGGGTTCGATCCCAGAAGGTCCCGGTGGCAAATTTTGAGACGAGATTTGTCTGATCACGCCTTCTGTCGGACGGGAAGTTAATGTTGGCCCCGGTCTAACCTAGAGGTTAGGTCGTTAGTTCAGTCCAGGTGTAGGAGTCGTCTCCCTGGGTCCTGCCTCGGTGGAGTCGCTGGTAGGCAGTTAGACTCACAATCCAAAGGTCGTCAGTTCGAATCCCGGGGTGGATGGAAGCTTAGGTGTAAAAAGAGGTTTGCAATTGCCTCAACAATCAAGCCTTCGGACATCAAGTTTCGAGTAGGAATCCAGTAATCGGGAACGCCAAGGCAATGCTGTAGAGCGAATAATTTGATTTTGATTTTGATTTGTTATTGAAATGGCATAAATTTAGTTATTACCGTCTGTTCGGGGAGTCACTTTTACTCCATCAAATCATATTCCTCGGAAGGCCTCGTGGGTTTGCTTGACTGGGTTCTGACTAAAATGTTTACTTAAATTAGTTGAAAAACGAGTTCAGATAAATTATTTTGCTACACGCCAAGGTGGCGAGTAAATTTTACTCATCAACCAAACAAAAGGTATTTTTTCAATCATTCTGGAAATCATGAGATGCGAAGAAACGATTGCAGTACATAAAGAAGGTTGTCCTTAATTGGTCCTTATCTGAGAACAAATCCATACAATTGCTACTTGCAATATGCAATTCATGAATTATTTATTAATTTGTCGTCGTCGTGCTAACTTGTCGTACGTGCATTTTGGGCCAAATTGAGTTAAGAACGCCATTTTGTGCATCTCACAGTGTCACATCTTTTGACCATCACAGATCCCCAAAATTCGATTTCAATCCTAAGATATTCAATGAAAGCCAAAAAAGCTCCGAAATTTTTTGTCACTTTTCATATCAAAGTCATGCTATCTTGTCACTCCCTGAAAATTGATGTAAGTGCGACAAAAGGCCAAAGGGATTTTAGGTCATGATGCGTTTGACGCACGTACAAGCTAGACTACCGTAAACATTTGTAATTATAACTCGGGACTCCAGCAACCAACTTCAACCAAACTTCGAGACAATGCACAGAATGGTCAGCCAAACAAAACGTGTTTGTTATTGTGTACATTGCGTGCTCTCTTTTTTGTTTATTCAAGGTCAAACATTAGAACGCGTTTTTCTCGGAACGTCAAAATGCCGGGTGCGACAAGATAGCACGATGACGTCGAATTACAAGATTCAAGATCATTTCAGCTCCCAGATTAATCATTAAATCTGGAGTTGTTTTAAAGGTCCAACAAACCAAATTTTCAGTTTTTGCTCTTTGGGAGTTTTTAATACCCCTGGGGAGCGGCCGTGGCTGACTGGTTACGGTGTTCGCTTGGTAAGTGAATGGTTCTGGGTTCGATTTCCATCTGCTCCCAACGAGAAAGTTAAGTACACAGAATTTGAAATGATAAATATGAACGAAAAATCAAAAGTCGCTCGAGGCGGGGTTCGATCCCCCGTCCTTTGGGTTGGTAAGCAAAAATGCTAACCACTAGGCCATGACGACTTAGTATGCTTGGACTGGAATTAAGAATACTGTTACAGAGAGCGAGTTGTGGCGCTATAACCACGGCAAATAGTGTCCAGGGCATTCGTGGAAATACAATGTCCCATCTCAGAGGGTCCCGGAGTACCAAACCTTCTTAGCATGGTGCTCCCAACGAATACAACCAAAATCTCGGAGCGTATGGTGGTGTGTCCCCACGCTTCTTCCTCCCCTGTCGATTCAGAATTGTGTTGTTGTTCGAACACTCAGTGCTCAAACTCAACCCAATTACGAATCATCTCTGCGATACGGCTTTACGCAGTAGGCCTGGCCGCTTTAATGCTTGTGATGTTTCAATGCATTCCGATGCATTGGCGCACTACAAATGTTAATAAATGACAAGAAGAGTGCTAGGCGTCATCTAACCTAAGGCACTCTCCAGGATCCCTTCGAAAGATTGGCTGCGCTAGGATCTGATTAGATTAGATTAGATTTGGGAGTTTTTAATACCCCTGACTCAAGATGGTTTCAAAAACACACAAAACGGGAAACATTTGCTTGCTGTTACAATTTTTCATTGAAACGTCAAGCAATATTAATATTGTGATGACTTTATACACTTTAGCATACTCATGCAAATTAACAAATTAATAAGGAATTTATAAAAAAAAATCTTAAACTTGTACCGATTGGTGATTTGAGTCTACAATTTTTGAGGACATTTTGAAAAAAATGTGGGGGACAAAAAACATGAAATAAAATTTGCGATGGTCGAGCAAAAGGTTTTTTTTTGCTTAAACTTTACAAAATGTTCCTTCTAACAAATGCCTTCTTGTTTTCTTTGGTCTTTAAACCCAAACTGCAATACAATTTGAGCAATTATTAACCAAAACCGGAAATTGATTTTATTTGTATTTTTTTATTCGGCTCAAACTTTGTGGGGGCCTTTCTTATGATTGGTTTACTTCATACAATTTTGGCAGCTGTCCACATAAAAATGGTACGAAAATATTCGAAAATCTGTAACTTTCGAATGAATTTTCTGACACATTTGAAGTCTTCGCAAAGTTGTAGGTATTGATGAGTATTGTTTAGGAACGAATTGCCAAAAATTCAATATTTTGCCCCTTTTAAATGTTAGTCGTGATTCAACCACTCTGAAAATATTTTATAACATTGAAAATGGAACATTAGGGTTGTTGAAATGAAATTAAGGGTTGTTTGGTTAGACTTAAAAACTTCGTTTTTCCTATTTATTGCTTTTTCTTCAGGCCGCTGTATCTCAGCAACCAGAGACTCAATCTTCAATGTCTCCAAGACAATATTATAGCAAATTTCCCAAACATCAAAAAAATAAATGTTTTAAGAAATGGTCACTCATGGTCAGATTAATTTTGATTGCAAATTTAAATAAGAATTTTTTTTTGTCAATACACTTAACCCCCGGTCGTTGGTCTCTTTTTCGTTTGACACTTTTTTGGTTTGTACCCCGTTGGTTGGTCAAAGTCAAACTAAAAAGTGACGAACTGTCACTTTTTACACGACACTCACGCACACTATCAAAACAAACGTTTGGTAGTGTGTGTGAACTCCGTGTAAAAGGGCTGTCACACTAAAAAGTGACCCCGTTCGTTTGACAACAGTTGGTGTCAAACCATCGGGGTTTGAGTGTTAAATTTCTGAATGAAATTTCGATTTTATAACTCGGCAGCAACATTTTGGACCATATTTCTGTATAAAAAAATCTCAAACATAAAAAAAACAATTATGGATGTTTTTTTGTAAAAAAAAAGTTAATTAAAAAAATCGGCAATTTTTTTATGTGTATCTATTTTTTCAATGATACCATCCATAAATCACGTGGACACTTCAAATTTTCGAATATTTACTTATCATTTTTGTATGGACAGCTGTCAAAATTGTATGAAGGCTTGTATGAGTGAACCAATGACACAAAATGGCTTCTTTGGTCGTAGAGAAGGCCCCCTCAAATTTTGGGCCAAATAAGCATAAGCATAAGCATAAGCATAGGTGCCCACCCGCAGTTGCTACTCCGTTATTGACCAGGACCTCCAGAAGTTACATCCACGAGCCGTGGAAGATAAGTGGGAGCTATCTTTCCTCGCTTCGCAACTTCTCAAAGGCCCCTATCATGCTGATCAATACCGGCGCCGGCCACGACCAGTGGTAGGGTCACGGGGAAGTGGATGGGAATGTTAGTCCGATACTTGAGTGATAGAGACCGCCCAATCGACTGCATCTCCGACAAAGTATCACATGAGTTCAGAGGGGGTTAGTAGATGGGTATGAGGTCAGGATTCACGAGTGGCAGTGATGTGACCATGAGCATTTTGTTTATCGGTTGAAAATTTTAAATCTTAGGCAGCCGGCTGCGGAAAGATAGATAATTGATCATTTAAAAAGTTTTTTTTTATCGAACGCGTGCCAGCCGAGCAGTAGTGCTATGGGCTGGACTTATCAGTATATTTTTACAATTTAGATAACGCGAGCAAATTTCAAAAATAGTAAATAAATGACGCTTTACTCTTCATAAAATCGATCGATGCGAGTTGGAATAAATTTTTACGATCATTCACGATGAAAATTATCGCGAAAAGAACAGGACTGCGCGTCCCCTGAAGCACTGCACTTATGATGTCCAATAAGTTATAATAACCAATCACCCCATGCACACAAACAGCGACATAAAAGAAATGAAAATGAGCATGCAAAAACAGGACAGCGCGTCCGCGTGGTCAGCGCACTAATGATGCCATTATTTAATTATAATAACCACTCACCCAAGCACACAAACAGCGACATAAAAGAAATAAAAATGAGCATGCAAAAACAGGACAGCGCATCCGCGTGGTCAGCGCACTAATCCCCCTCAAATTTTGGGCCAAATAAACAAAAAGTGTTGAATTCGTCCGATTTCGAAGAGATTTCAGTTATTGAAAAAAACTTTAGTTTTCCCTGTTTTGAGAGTGTATAACTCACCATGGCCTAGCTCCAACAAGTCCGGGCTGGACTTCAACATAAGTAGAAGAAAAACTGAGACGCTCCGAGATTGGCCCCTCACTTGCAGCTCTGATAGGGGCTAGTTTTGCTATGGCTGCCACCCTCTTAATGGATTAAAATCCAATGGGCTTATCTGCAGCTACATTTAATTCATTTTATATTTTGCTCCCCTCTTCTTGGGCTGGGGAGGGGGATCAATGGACGAAGTTTTTCGACCCCTCACTCGATTGTTGGTTTTGATGGAAAATAATGATGGAGTATGTTCTGTTGGAGAAAAATACTATCAATGGCTTTATTTTTTATATTATTATTAATAATTATCAATTATTCCGAATAACAAATAGAGCCCAATTTATTGTTTGTGTTATGTGGCATCAAAACCATACAATTTTCATTTTTAACCTTTTGATCAAATAGAAATTTAAAGCTGTTGGACTAAAGCGTGCAATTTAATGAGGCCCATGTATCTTAATCCGGCGAAGAATCCGTTTCTTTTTCCAGCTTCATTCATCACGACCAGAAGCTCCGGCCCCGGCAAAGGTGAAACACTCATGGGCAGACCACCTGGTCGTAGGCGCCGTTCGGCTCTAGGAAAGACTTACCATAAACTCATTTCTGGAAGGTTGGCCCGAGTTTGTTTGTGCATGTGCTCCCAAGTCGATTACCGGTATCGTCTTCACTTCCCCTGGACGCCTCCCCCGCGTACCATGAGGGGGCGGGTGCAGGAGTCTATTTCAGAGACCAGGGAGCTCCTACATCTCTATCTGGACCCATTTAGCTAGCTATCTATCGAGCAAAGGACAAGCCAAGCACACTTATTCTTCGAGCAGCAGTGGCATATCTCGCTCCCTCATCTGCACTTGGCCACAATCTCTGGCCACCGGAACGTGGGCAGGAAGCTTCCGCTTTTCTGCTTATCTTTCTCATTCCGCACATTTCCCACAAGATTAAACTAAGTTATTTCAATTATCGTTAAATATAATTTTCCACTTCGAAATAATCCAGGAAAATTGGCCCAATAATATTATTACTGCTATATGGCTATTTCATTAGACAAGCAAAACCGTATGTGTATATGTGTTTAGTGTGATGAGGACATGTACTTTTGTGGAACTGTAGGGAAACTCTTCGGAGAGACTTTTAATGACAATCCCAGGTTTTGGTTGGTAAGGAAAATTTTATCACTCTGGAGATACTGTACTTCGACCACTTGATTGGAGCAAATCGTCGCTCTCGTGCTAACTTGTCGTATGTTGAATTTGGGACAAATTGAGTTAAGAACGCTATTTTGTGCAGCTCACAATGCCTTTTGACCTTCACAGGTCCTAAAAGAATCGATTTCAATCCTGTGATATTCAACAAAATCCTAAAAAATCTCAGTGCATTTTTGTCACTTTTCATATGAAAGAAGTTTCAATCCTGTCGTGCTATCTTGACACAGTCTGAAAATTGATGTAAGTGCTACAAAAGGCAAAGGGATTTTAGGTCAGTACGCGTTTGACTCAGTTACGAGCTTGACTACCGTAAACATTTTTAATCATAACTAAGGACTTCGACAACCAAACTCAACCAAACTTTGGAAAAATGCACAGAATGTTCAACCAAACAAGACGTGTTTGTTATTGTTTACGTCGCTTTTTGACGTTCCGAGAAAAAAACTCGTTTTTTTTTTTTGCTTGACCTTGAATAAACTAAAACGATGGCACGCAATGTAAACAATAACAAACACGTTTTGTTTGGTTGACCATTTTGTGCATTGTCCTGAAGGTTGTTTGCTGGAGTCCCTAGTTATAATTGAAAATGTTTACACTAGTCGAGCTTGTATCTGTGTCAAACGCGTTCTGACCTGAAATCCCTTTGGCCAATTGTCGCACTTACATCAATTTTCAGGCTGTGTCAAGATAGCACGACAAGACTGAAACTTCTTTCATATGAAAAGTGACAAAAATGCAGAGAGTTTTTTTTCAGTTTTTATTGTATTTCTCATAATTAAATCGAAATTTGGAGATGTATGAAGGTCAAAAGGTGAGGCGAGCTGCACAAAATGGCGTTCTTAACTCAATTTGTCCCAAAATGCACGTGCACGACAAGTTTGCCCGACAGCGACGCATTACAGCAAATGTTAGGTTATGTTAAGATAGCTCGATCAGATTGAAACTACAAATGCACGTGCGACAAGATAGCATGGATTTCGAGTTGCTAAGTTATGTGTTATTTTAAGTCTGGAGCTGTTTTTGTAAAATTTATTTCATAATCAAGGCAAAAAAATTGCAAAATAATGTTTGAAAGAGTGCCCAACAAACCAACACAAAAGCAAACACATTATCGTTAGCCGGGAATGAACTTTGAGCAAATAATTTATTGAAACAAGTCAAACAGACAAACACAACCGCGATCGTCAGTGCATTTTCCAAATCCATACATTATAAACCTCGGTACAAGTGTTTCGAAATGTCACCGATTCCGGAGGATGGATGGCAGTGGGTGCGAGTGTGTTTGTGCGTGCGTGGAGCTGGCTGAAGAGCTGAGCAAATATTTAGTCGACGAGGTTTTTCGCCATAAATTATGTCGCTTTGTTCCGCTGCGTCCTTGGCCGGAAAAGGAAGCTGTGGGAGTGAGGGGAAAGGGGAGTGAGGGGTAGATTTCCCACCGCGGGGAACCGTTTATGATGTACTTCCGCGAAAGGATGGCTCATGCATTAAACAACGGTCGTGCTCCCCAATGACCTGGGTTTGTGTACGTGTGTGTTTTTGTTATTAGTGAAACCATTATTATTTTTTAATCAACGCAATATGTCAATTCATCAGAGTAATTTATCGGACCGATTTCAGTCGCGCAAATGACCGTGGTAATATTTGGCTTTTCCCCCCACGCTGCTACTCTCCGATTCCTTCAATGATTGGTTTTGGACTGTGATAAATGATTTATTAATTGGACTTGGTTTAAGTCGTACAATTCGACACTGTACAATTGCATGCACGCACGCCAAATATAACTGTTTAAATATAAACAGATCAAAACGTCAAACGTTTCTATTTTAACGGTATATAAAATCCAATTATCGAAATGTAATCAATTCGAATGCAATTGAAAAATTCACAACATAAAATAACTCAGCTTCAAAATGTGCAAATTAAAATTTCTAAATTAACCTCAAATTTGACGAGCTACTAAAGTCAGCCACAACATTGGTAATGATTGACGGTGTGGATAAAGCTCTAAAGGGCGTTCATGCGAAAAATTCTGGCTGGTGAAATCCGCTTTTCAACGAACAGTGTGGTGTTAATTGATCAAGTTTCCAAAACCACCACACCATCAGCTCAGGTAAAACCACGAGCGATTAACCACAACACTGCTGTGTATGAGGAAAAGCTTCTGAAACTGTCTGTTTTATTGTTTAGCAAGAAAGAAATAATTTGAATTTAATCAACTTAAAGTCAAAGATTTTTAATGAACACCTTACAAAGATGAACAAAGTGCTCTTGGCGAGATAAAACTTAAAAGGAGAGGTTGAACTCAACTATTAAACCAATTTAATTTATTTTTTTGTGAGGTAAAGCTATAATCTTGCTCTAAAAATTAACTGTTTACAGAATGCTCATAGATCCATCTTCATGTATACCTATCAACTCAGAATCGAAAACTGAAAATTGGTATGTATGTGTCTATGTGGATGGGTCTCGTGGCACAGGGGTAGCGGCTTCGGCTGCCGATCCCGATGATGTTATGAGACGCGGGTTCGATTCCCGCCTTATCCACTGAGCTTCTATCGGATGGTGAAGTAAAACGTCGGTCCCGGTTTCTCCTGTCTCGTCAGAGGCGCTGGAGCAGAAATCCCACGTTAGAGGAAGGCCATGCCCCGGGGGGCGTAGTGCCAATAGTTTCGTTTTTTTTTTTTCGTGTCTATGTGACCAATTATGGTTGACACATCTGTCTCAAATTATGACTTAAGTAGTAGTGATATTTAAGTACTTATTGCAAGCCAGATCTCACTTATCTGTATGTAAACAATAACCAGATTAATCATCCGACCTACTGTTGGGTAGGTTTTCAAACTTGTTCCAAACGGGTGTAAAACTTTGAAGATCTTGCAACCCTGTCTCAAAGTTTTACTACTTAATTGATATGTATCTCCTTTTGAGGCTGATAAACTTTGCTAAGCACTTGATTTTCAATGCATTATTGACTCGGATATAAACCATTTCCTGATTTTTTGTGCGATCAATTATTGCCAAACAGTGAGGATGGCTCTATCCACAAGGGTGGATTAAGCAAGTTTTATTATATATTTTTGCCAATGTATTGGAAAAACTTTGGCCACATTAATCCTCAGGGTATAAAGTAAAGAACAAAATTGATACAAATATATACAAAAACTTTAAAAATGTCAACAAAAACATAATAGAATTTGCTCATTATTTTTGAAAATAATTTTTATTGAGTTGAAATACATAGCAATATCGTATTAATTTTAAATACAAAAACTTTATCATTTTGTATTGTACATTTTCCGATGTACATTTTATTCTATGGGTTGGAATTTCAATTTCAAATAAACTTATTTTGTATAATGTCAGACAATTAAAATATTAATTTTGTAAAAAGTTGAACTCATAATTATTTTTTAACGAAAAAAAAAAACAAATCCTTTTTTTTGCAATTAAAACATATTTTATGAACAAAAAGTACCCCTAAAATAGTAGTTTATGCAACATGTTGCAAAAAGAGGATTTTTTCAGCACGAGTCGTACATTTATCCAACGAGGTTCACCGAGTTGGATAAATACGACGAGTGCTGAAAAAATCAAGTTTTGCAACGAGTTCCATACAACATTTTTTGCAATTCCGAAAAACACCCATTGAATGGAATTTTAAGAAAAAAAATTTCATATATTTTGTCAATAAATCATTTGAATCAAAAAAATGTTGAAAAGTGTTACTTTTCGAAACAAGTGCTGAAAAGTTCAACTTTTCAGCACCCATTTCAGTGCTGAAAAGTAGAACTTTTCAGCATTTATTTTGAAAAGTGTTGCTATTCGATTCTGTTATTATTGGTACAGAAAAGTAGGCTATTTCATCGTTCAAGAATGACAGGAAAAGTAAGTAGTTTCACGACGGAATTGCAAAAAATATATTTTAAAAACCGGCTCAGTGGCTTAATGGTTGCGGCTTCTGCCTCGAAAGCAGAAGGTTCAGGGATCAAATCCCGGTCGGTTCTCCCTCGAAATTTGGAATCAGGAATTGAACTTTGAATATGAACAAAAAACTTTTAAGAATCAGGTGGGATTCGATTTCACACCTTTGGATTGATGGTCTGGGACGCTAACCAGTCGGCCACCGTGGATTTATTGCTCTAGAACTGAATTGATCCATAGAGGCGAAATAATGTCACAAGGTATAATATATCAACCCATTATATAACTACTAACACCGTCTCAAAACAGCCCAGGGCCATCTCATATACTCATGAACTGGACGAGGGAGTCGTGGATTGCCTGGCCCGAGTCATCTGCATTACCGATCTATGTCTGTACAATTTCAGAAGAAACCGTTAGACAGAGAAAGATATTCGCTTCAAAGGTTCTTGAGTTATATGGTGGTTACTAACCGAACCGTCTCAGTTGAAATATACTGTGGTCATGGCCAAGTCCTGCCAAGACGGGGGTTCAAATACATACATACAAACATACATACAAAAAGTGCCCCTACAAAATATATTTTCATAAAGATGAGAATTTTCTAAAATTTTCTAAATTAATTACTTTTTGACTTTGTTGTTTGGACTGCTGGTTGCTGCCTCTTGAAGTTTGAATGCTGTGAAAAATGAGTTTTACTCAGTGTCATTTAATTTGACTTCATTTTTTAACACTGGAACGCCCAACGCATGTCCAACTTACACGGACGCCCAAGCCTCCAAAAAAAGGTGGAACGGTAACTTCAACTCGCTGGTTCTCGGGCATAACTCAACCAATCGGGACGATTCTTCTTTCCAGTGATTTGTAGGAATGTCTAGATGATTCTACAATTTTGCAGAACTTGATTTGAACAAATCTGTAATTTCTGCGACCGAAAACATCATTCCACCTTTTTTTTAAAGACTGTCTCCGCGGAATTTCCGGCGAATATTTTTTACACGCGAAAAAAAAAGTTGGAACGATGTTTTTGATCGCAAAAATTAGAGATTTGATCAAATTAAGTTCTGCAAAATTCTAGAATCATCTAAACATCCTAACAAATCACTGGAAAGAAGAATCATCTTGATTGGTTGAGTTATGCCCGAGAACCAGCGAGTTGAAGTTACCGTTCCAACTTTTTTGAAGCCTTGGGCATTGGAATGTTAACTCGCAAAATGATGGAAGATAACGGTTCAATTTTCAATGTAAAAAAAACTTTTTTTTTTAATGTAATTGCCTTTGCCATTGTTGGGTCGCAGACCCTATAATTAGGTATTTTAAGTTACCCCCCGTCGTACGGGAGGGGTGAACCAAAGAAGTAGTGTCAGAGTGACATTTTGACGTCTTCGCTGTTTTTCGTAGTTGCTGAGGGAACTTGTGTGCTTTCCCGGTCGGCCAACCCGACAGACACAACGTAGGGAGCTAACTGATCGAGGCGAACAGCCATAAAAAATAAAATTTAAGAATGCTCAAAATAAGTATTTAACCCATTTCCAATTTGAACACATTGCTCGTGGTTCTCATTTTCATGAACGCTTGTTCACGATTCTGGGAAATCTTTTTTCTCCGTGTAAAATAAAGAAAATTGATGATTTTTTTCAGAAAACTTTTTGTTCTCAAAGGGTTGATCTATAAAATACGCCGTGATTCAATCCGAATGTTATCCCAATGCACCAAAACAACTCCCAACAATCGGAATCTTTCAGGAAGATTCACAAGCAACTCTCGCCGACAGCCACCCAAACGTCAGTCGATCCCGGCCGGCCGGAGATACGCTAAGGCCCCTCCCATTCCAAGTTGGCGTCTCGAGTTGGCAAAGTATCCCACGGAGCGTAAAATTTAATCCAATTTTCATCCCGAGGATAATGAGCAGCAGCACTGGGCTGGCCGTCGTCGTCGTTTCTTCCGCCACTGCCACTGCAACTTTTAAGGTTAATTTGGATCATAACACCGCACCACAGCAGCGCCGGCAGTCCGGACAACGGTCAGGTCGGCACATCTTCAGTGTCTGTGCCTTCGAAAAGCCAACCCTTGTTTGGAACCCTTTTTTTCCCTCTTCGTCTTGTTAGTCTCTTCAGGGAGGTTTAAATATAATTGCTTTCATTATCATCCAGCTGCACACTCTTGGAGAAGTTTTTCATCGCTGGCAGGAAGACGGGAAAAAAGAGGGAAGGGAAACGCTAAAGAAAAACTTAAAAAAAATCTCCCTTTGCTGCCCCTTTTACAGTTCAAAGTTTTGCTTTTCTACACTTGGAAGCAGAAAGAAGAAGAGAGAAAAAAAATCCTAAAGAAATCTGCATCTCCTTTGAACGTGGTGGAAAAACGGAAAACTCGCGCAAGATAAAACAATACCAAACCAGTGCAACTGCAATGCCCTTCGCACCTCCCTCGCCTTCAGTTCCCAACTCCCTCCTCAGTGGAATAGCGAAAAAGTGCAGGCGAGAAACTTTGAGCAAAATCTTATAAATCGTGTGTCCACCGGTGTGAAATGGATTGTGCGATAATTGTCAGAGATGGATTCCGCCGGAAAGTTTTGTGTGTGGTTAAAAGATTTTTGTTTCGCGAAGAAAGATTAAAAAGTTTTTACAGCTCTGTTTGAAAAAAAAAAAACTGAATTGAGATAGTTTGTGGTAACGTGCTAAATTGATTGACACTCTTATAACTTATGAAAGGTCAATTACCAACTGTAGAGGGATGGTTTTTGAAAATTGTTAACCGAAATCATTGTTCTAAAACTAAAAAAAAAACAGAATATAAATAATTATTAAATAAAAATTGCCACCATTAAAAATTTGAATGTACTTTTACACAGTACTTTTGCAGGAAAAGCTTTCGTTAGTTTCAGTTTTCTTTTATTTTAAAATTTCTGAGTGTCTTTTTTCTGATTTCTAATTATGCATTCTTTTTTTATTTTTAAATGTCACTAAAGTGTGAAAGTTTCACATTAACGTTCAATGAACGCTATGGCAAGTTCTAATTTGCAAAACAGCAAAACTCAGAGAGCAAAGAAAGGTATATATTTATTGGTCATAATTCATATCAATAATAGGGGAAAGTGGGGCAAGTGTAACAAGCTAAGGGAATGCTCGTTATAACCTATTAAAAACGTTAAAAAAAATCTGTCGGATTTTTTTATAATTATCTTATTCCAGGTCTTGACTATGACTTTGATAGGAGAAGTTTTTAAAAAATCCTGTATTTTAATGTATAAAATCGATTTTAAAATTTTTGATTATCCGTACGTTCTACTCAACTAGTGGGGCAAGACGAACAACTCGTTGGGACAAGAGGAACAATGCATGAAACAACATGTTAATATGATAACAATTGAACTGTTTTATATCTAAGTTATCATCAGATCAGATTAGAATGTATTTGAAACGTTTCTTTCATTTTTAGATTAATATTAGTAATAATAATATTAATAATATTTTACTATAAATATGCTCGTTTTAACGAAAAAAATTATTAGTTAGATGATAAATAGTAAATTTTCAAAATCTCACTATATTTTGAGTGGACAATTTTTTTTATCAACTGTTTATCAGTTTTGAAGTACTTTTATGTATTTGTTTCTCAATAAAATATGTTGTTGCAGCAATTCGTAATTTTTTCCATACTAAAAATCCATATGGTACACTTGCCCCACCTGAACAAGAATTTTGAAAAGCTCTCAACAAAAATAACCAAAAGTCAAATCATACTTTATAATAAGTGCAAGTCATTGATAGGGACACTACTGATCTAGGAAAAATAGCATTTTGATAAAATGAGCTTCAAAACGATCCCTAAGCCTTATTTTGTACTTTCCAAAAAATATAAGAAAACTGTGGTTTTGACAAAAACTTCATTCAATCTTTTGTCCCGTGGCGTTTACGTTGTTTTAGCAGTTATGTGGTAGTCGAATCAGCTAAATGCATTGCTAGCAACAATTCCTCATACTGGAAATAATCAAAAGTGTAAAAATTACGGCCGTACGAGCGATTGTTCCTCTTGCTCCATATGGTCGTCTTGCCCCACCTTCCCTTAATGATGTAAAGCCGTGAAACTTAAGGGAAAATAATGCTCAAAATGCTACAATTTTGTGACTGTTAATCGTTTTGAAAATTTAGATTGGCATTTAAAATGTTTACACTTTTGGTTTTGGAAATGAAAAACAGATGGTTAGCATTCAATATTTTTGAAAACTTTGATAATTTTACTCCTACTCAATTTTACAAAAATTGATATTAGGGACATGAAAATTTGGTCAAAAAATCTATTCACGCAAGAACGTCTTTTTCAAATCAGAACCATCTTGGATCGCTTTGCACTATTCAAAAAATATGTAGAGCTTTGAATTTCACATAAGGACCAAAATTATCTCAAAATCAATTTTTCATTATTTTTTCTTAAATCCCTGTGAAAACTTAAACTTTTAGCAGCAACCATTAAACCTTAACCGATTTGACTCAAAATTGGCACAGCTGCTTAATTTTGCCTTAAAAAATTTCCAGAATTTTCAATTTTTATTGTCTCCCTTAGAGGGACTGTCCTTCAAAGTTGGTCCGAAAAAACAGGAGGGAATTTTTTTTTTTCAAAAAACTTCAAAATTTTAATGGAAATTTAAGTGAAATCAGCTGAAATCAATTTAACATGCATTCCCCTGCGTTTCGAAACATTTTTGCGTTTTTGGGTTGGTTTAGAAATCTTTGGAATATTATAAAATTTTCGATCTTTATTATCGCAAAAAGTTTTATTTCGCTTAAATATTTGTTTTAGTCAAATATTTTATTTTTTGCCTGATTGCAAAACAACTGAACTAGTGTATAATGCATTTTAAAACACTTTTTCCATGCCAATGTGGAAATTTGGGCTTGTTATTTCAATATTTATTTTTTTTTGCCTTCCCAGAAACCCCAGCCAGAGCCGAGGGACAAAAACTTTGAAAAATATTTGCATCGGCCTTATGTTGATCCAAAAGTATTATCAAAACATATTTTTTTTTATATTGTCTTTTTTTCTTACAAATAATTTTTGTAGGAATTTGCTTCTTTTCTATTCTAAATTTATTTTTCTCAGAACAATGTTTGTTTTGTTGAAAAATGACAACAGAAAACAAATTATTACATTTTACCAAAAGTGATTGCTACATGTACAGAAGAAAACTAATTATAAATTTGTAGCAGTTTTTGCTGCTCTTTCTTCAAGTTGAAGTTTACCTTTTTTAAGAACATTAATAATATTCATAACTTCAAAGGCGTGGGTTAGCAAGGTTTCCATAAATAAATCTCTTGTTTATTTATTAGAATAAATTTTAATAATAAAGTATTGCTTGCAAAATGTTTCAAAAAAATATCAAAATTCTTCATTTTTGAAATGAAAAAAATGCAAATATTTTACAACGATTTAAAAATATCTGAGACCACAAATATGTACAAATGGACAAAGATGTTTTAAAGTTTGTTAAAGTTGATTATAACAAGATATTTCATTCAATTCGACAAAAACATTTCAAAATTAGGAAAAAACAGGACCTTCAAAAAAACTCCAAATTCGTCCCGAACATTTGCTAAGGTATTATGTATAGTATACATTGAATACTCAAAGCAAATTAAGCTTAATTCAAAATGGAACAACAGCCATTTTATATCAAAATCGCAACCGAATAGTTTTAAGACAATTTCATTTGGCTCTGGTTAAACTGTCAGAACAAAGTACTCACATAGTGTCAATCAAAAAGATACATTTTTTTAAAGTTTACTATTGATTTTTTCAATTCTCCAACTTCAAGCATAATTTTGTTTGAATTTAAAATAAGTTAATTCTAAACAAACTTTGCATACTTTTAAAACTTCCATGAATTTTTTTAAAACGTTTTGTTTTATTTTGGACGGCAAATGAGAACAAAACAAAGCTCAAGAAAAATAATATTTTCATAAATTCGGAAATTTTTGATGATAGCAAAACTGTAGTCATAATGTATAAACCATTTTGTGATAATATTTGTTTCGACATTTTTAAAATCGGGGTTGATATTGAGTTTTTTTTTTTTTTTTTTTGTTAACGACCAGAGTAATGTATAACGAAATACATGGCTCTTATAGTTATTAATTTATTCTTTTTTCACAAAGCGAAATGCTTCAATGACCTTAAAATCCATTGAGGTCATATTTTTATTTAAAACGAAAAAATAGTAGCTAAAATATCTGAACTCAAAAATTTTAATCTAAAAACAGCAATGCAAATGTATGCACCGTCCCAATTTCATCTCTGGAATGCGTGTGCAGCTCTGTGTATGTGTGAATGTGTGTGTGAGTGTGAGTATCTGTGTGACTCCTCGACTTAACACTTGCACTCGGAAGCTGGAAACGGAAAGAATTCCATAATTTATTTGTGTAAAACGGAATTAAAAGCCTTTCTGCAGCTGTGTGCGCCAGCACTCTTCAGGGGAAATCCTTCTCCATCTCCTTCTTCTTCGTTCCTTTCATCGTAGTATTATCTCGCCGGTGTCCCGTTCCGTTCCGGCCTGCGGCATCAGATCAGAGGGAGCGCCTCGCCAAAACGTGCCACGTGAAAAGGCTCGTGGAGCAGCAGCAGCAAAAAAGGGGATAATAATTTGCAAGAAAAAGAATTCCATGCAAATGCAAATTTGTACTCGCCCGGATGCTGATGTCTGGAGAGTTTCTCTCGCCAAATACTGTGATGCCTTGTGTCCTGGTTACGGGCTCTGATCCTGAATGTGACAAGTTTTCCAGTGAATTCGTAGACAAAGCATCAACTACCTACCACCCCACGTGTCCCTCCCGGGAGAAGAGTTGGCGATTCCGGGCGTTTGGTCCGGGAAAAACTTATGTATTCAAATGAACTTTAATTAAGCTTGACAGAAAGTTTTTTTTTCTTCTGCGTCCTTTTCTCCTAATGATCCCATCTTGCACTGTCCTCGTCGTCGTTGGCAGCTCGATTTGGCGACGCACAATTAGAATGGAAACGGCCGGAGGAAAGTGACCTACGAATGGGTTCTTTTTGGAGACGTCCTCGTCGCAGCGGGCAGCTCTCTTATCCGGTGTCAAAATCTGAGCGCGCGTGTGAAAAATTAAGAAGATTTAATCGCGGGTGATTTTCGCACGATGAACACAAGAAATGCATTTGAGAGATTCCAACGGAGTTTCACTGGAGTTGGCTGCAGAACTGTTGGGTGGGAATGTTTGGATCGACGCTCATTGCTATTCATTTCTTGTTGGGTGCAGTGTTGCCAGGGAATAAAGTTAGCTGCTTTTTAATTGTCTGAGTAGTACTTCTCTAGATCATCAGCACAATAATCTTGAGAATGTCTTTTAAGTATCAATTTTCAAACATCTTATTAAACAGATTATAGGTTCATTTCTGGCAACCCTGCTTCAGACGTGCAAATTTTGTAGAGCCAGCTCTCTTCAGCCAGAATCGAGCTAAATGTTTCCTAATTAAAATTATTGTCCATTTTGCTTTGGCAGTCGAGCCTCCAGCAGCAGCACCTTGTGTCCCCTTGTAGCAGTCCCAGTCTTTTTCCATTACGACGGGGACAATTTCCCCAATCACGCGAATCGTACCGGGCTTCAGCATCCAACTATTTCAACCAGTCTGCTGGGGCTGGATTTCGTTAGCACTTTAACGAGTTAATTCAATGTTAGGCAGAGTAGATTTGCAAATGCAAATCTGTTTAAGACATGAATTGTGTTAATTTTTTGTGTTTCCCTCCGTGACTGTGTATTCATGGGATTAGATTTAAGAACAGATTACAATTTGGATTAGATCAACATAAATTTATCTAAATAGATTAATTTTTAGGCTTACTGCGAAATATTAATTGTTTGCATAAACTTGGCAAACCTTTTTTTCTAAATTTATTTAGCTAATAAATTTTTTCACATTACCGCCACCTAGAAAACCATTCAATCGATGAATATTATATTGGATCTGTCAAATGAACAGATTTATTTTCCCCCATTTCCCTGTCTGCTTTTTCCTCTCCATTTCCTGATATTTTTACCTTTCGTGCCATTTGAACTGGTGACACAGAATACAACGGAAATCCACACACATTCCGCTGAATTATAGGGTTAGATTTCGGAGTAGGAGACTGGTGGAGTTGGCCAAAAATTCAAATCCAAACCGGAAGGCCACATTTATTGCCAGATTCCGCCGATATCCGGCCATGAAAGCAGAGCACTTCCAAAAGGGCGATTCGGCCATCAATCGGGAAATTTGTTGCCGTGTCAGTTTATGGCGGGCCGAGCCCTGGTAGATTTGAGGGGGTAAAAGTGGGAAAGAGAACTGTCCCTGCTGGATATGTGTCACTCGGGGATCGATTTTGCTGTTTGGAGAAATTTTGTGCCTGCCACGCCATGTAGTGCGTTTGTGTAATCATTGTTTGTTTTTAAAAATAGGCTTTTGTTTTTTTTATCTATTTTCTTCTTTTGGATTTTTTTAAACAAGGCTTTTGAAAAAAATACTTTATTGGTGAACATTAATTTCAAATTTCAGGCTACTGCAAAAAAATTGCAACAGATTTTTTTTTTGTTTAAAAATTTCTATTATAAATGATATCACATGATTAATTTATTCTTTTGTATAAGGCATTTCTGGGTAAAAAGTTTTCAAGGAATTATTTTTTTAGCATAACAACAGCACAAGACTTTTCACGTGTTTTCAAATTTGACTGATTTTTTGTCATTGATTTTCAAAAAAAATATGATTGAGCTCTTTCTGTAGTTTGAATACAAACAGTTCTTGAGAACTATTTTTGGACTAGTTCTAAATAAAAATATTACATGGATGATTTTTTTTTTCATAAGGAAAGTTGTAAATTCTTTTTTTTATTTTCCTTTTATTCCAGAGTGATGCAATGCCACACAAAACGCAGAATACAAGCGAAACCTTTCCGATTTCAAACTTCCGCTCCAATTCGTAGGTCCTAAGCTTGTTTAATCGGGACTCGCACGTTGATGTTATGTTTTATGGAGCAGGACACACCACGTTCGTCCTCGTCGGTGGAGCTTTCCCGCAGTCGGAAAGACCTTTTATTTTATTTGTTTTTCCGAGGCAAAACCCACTCAGTTTAACAATGCACACTCACACACATGCACAAACCGTTTAAGGCACCCTGAGTGATTAGATTGGCGATATAACTTTTTGCAGTAAATTGTCGAATTTTATGGCGTTCAGGACCCGGACCCGGGAGGGGGTTTTCTCTGATTTACATATCCTGATGGTAACGGGTGCAAACGGGTGGAAGGGAAGCTCGGGGGTTGGACAGTTCGGTTCGGTTTTTGCCTTTCAGTTTTGTGGAAGCCAACCAGCCGGGACAAAAACCTAATGGATGTGAGCGCGGTTTAGTTACCCTCCAACTTCCCACCCTCCAGATATTTTAAACGGATCTTTACCCTCCACCCTCCAAATTTCCAGGCAACTTTTTCAAAACGGCGTATATTTTATTTGGTTTAATATACATACAATTTCTTGAAAAGATACTCCTGGCCATAAAAAAATATTTGAGAGCTCTCCGAAGAATTCACTCGATCAATTGTAGAAAAATCTCTTGCAACAACACCACCACCAACCGCCCTGTTCCGCTATCGATGGCTAAGTTATGTTTCAAGCAGCACCACTACCCACACTAGTAATGTTACATCTGCGATGGATAAATTAATGTTTGTAACCAATGGGCTTTTGGGAGCGATTTAGATTAATAATATGCATAATTTACCGTTTTTACTTTCAAACAAACAATTTATTAACAGATTAATCACATTTCGCTTTTCAACTAATGAATCATTCCTTTCTAAGATTTTTATTCATTTCAATCATTTTAAGCATTTCAATAGTTTGAAGTATGTTAAGTTGATTTTAAATATTACGAGTAATTTTTATATTTAAGGTACCGTAAACTGGGGTGACTTTGATAGCCCGGGGTGACTTTGATAGGTTTTTCAAATGACCGTCAAATTAATATCTCAACATTTTTGAAAATTTTGAGTATGTAAACATTATTTCAAGGATTTCATGTATTTCATAAATTTCGAGTTTTGAAGTATTTCAAGTATTTCATGTATTTCAATTTCTATGATTTAAAGTATTCTAAATTGATCTTAAATATTTTAAGAATTCGGTCTTTTATGTATTTTGAGTGTTTCAAGCAAATTTCATGTATTTGAAGAATTTCAAGGATTTCATGAACTTGAAGGATTTCAAGTACTTCATGTTTGGAGTTTTTGCCTTCCTCACCTCACTGAGGCAAGGCTATAAAATCACTCAAAAATTGAACTTTTAAAATAAGCCTCCCAGATATACATTTACGTATACATATCGACTCAGAATCAAATTCTGAGCAAATGTCTGTGCGTGTGGATGGACGTAGAATTTTTTTTCTCACTCACTTTTCTCGGAACTGGCTCGACCGATTTTGTCCGGATCTATGTTTTTGGATTTGCCTTCAGGTTCTTTAAGTCTTTTTTGAATTTCATCCGGCTTGGTGCAGTACTTTAAAAGATATGTTCGAAAAACTGGTTTTGGTTGATACTAAAAAGGGTCATTATTTACATAATTTGAAAGCTCCGGCGGATAGCTGTCGGAACTTTACGCTCAGTGCACGCACACAAACACTGCAGTGCTTTCAAATGGTTCATTAAATTTATCATACCTAGATGGCAGCACTCAGATGTATAGTGTCTTTACTAAGTAAGCGTTAGCCAAAGCTTTCGTAGTGTGTGGCTGCAAGGCTTTTAGGAGGAAGGCAGCAACCACCTTCCGGTGGATTAAGTAACGTTTTTACAGTAAAATGAACAAAATTTTGTCTTTTTGGTGTATCTGAAACCGCATTGAGTCAGAGGTAGCAAAATTAGACCTTTAAAGAAACAATAGAAATAAATAAATATGTTTTAAGTATTTCAAAAACTTCATGTTTTCAAATTCATCAAATATTTCAAATCGATTTCAAATGTTTCAAGAGTGTTATAAGTACCGTCATCAGGGGTGACATTGGGTCTGGGGGTGAGATTGCATCATACAAATTTCGAAATTTTTGTCTGACCCAATGTCACCCCTGATGACGGTACATCAAGCATTTCAAGTTTTGGAGTATTGGGTTTTAAGTCTCATAAGTACTTTAAGTTTTTAAATTTTTCCAAGTTTTCGAAGTAGGATTTCAAGGATTTAAAGTATTGCGAGAACCGAAAGTGTTTCAAGAATCAATAGTATTTCAGATTGATCTTAGATATTTCAAAAACTTGTAGTATTTTAAGTATTTCGAGTATTTCGAGTGTTTCAAGTATATGAAGAATTTCAAGTACTTCAAGTCTGGGGTTTTTTCAAGTCCAGTAAACACATTTTTGTTTTTTTTTTTGTGTTTCTGGAACCGCATTTAGTTAGTAGTATTCAAAAACACAGCAAAATTTTGGTAATTGGACCTTTAAAAACTATAGAAGTAAAACAAGTATCAAACATTTCTAGTAATTCAAATACTTCAAATTTCTTGTAATTGAAAAACTTCGTGTTTTCGTGTATTTCAGGAATTTCAAGTTTTTCCAATATTAAATGTATTTCAAGTTATTCAATTAATTCGAGTATTTTGTTTTTTGAATTAATTCGAGTATTTTGTTTTTTGAATTAATTTGAGTATTTTGTTTTTTTCAAGACCTTGAAGTATTTCTATTACTTTAAGTAATTCATGTGATTCATGTAATTAATTCAAGTTGTTTAAGTCATTCAAGCATTTCATTATTTTCAAGGACTTTAAGTATTTCGAAATGATTTAACATTTTTCGATTACTTTTATTTTTCATGTATTTCAATTATTTCAAAGATTCCAAGTATATTAAATTTTCAAGTTTCTATTATTTAAAGTCTTTCTGCTTTGTTTTTTTTGTTATTATATTGAGCATTTTAGGTTTGTCGAGTATTTTGATCATATGAAGCTTGAATTTTTTTACGTGTTTCAGTGTTTTAAAAATATGTTAGTGATTTCGAATGTTTTAAATGTTGTTGAAGTATTTTAAGAATTGTTGACACGTTAAATACTTCCTGTTTAAATATTTTATCATGTATTCCAAGCTACAAAAATATTTCAACTGTTCAAGTAATCTTTGAAAATATTGTAAATATTGAAAGTACAATAAATAGTTTATGTATTTCAAGTACCATTTTATTCGGGTTTTAGAATGATTTCACTTAATAAGAACATTTTTAAAATTTTAAACTGTTAACTGTTTTATGTTATTAAAGTGTTTGAAGAATCAAAAACATTGACAAATTTCTATTGTTCAAAGATTTCTTTTGTATATTCAGATGAGTTTCAATCAAAATTATCACTTTTCGGTTTACATAAACTCCTTAAAATATGAGCTTTTATAAAAATAACATACGGTTTTTTAAATTTTATTCAAAAAAGGAAATTAATTTAAATCAGTTATTTTATTTATTTAGAAACACTTAAAAAACTGGTATTTTTGTCAAATTTTTGCTCAAATAATTAAAGTATTTCATGTACTTGGTACTTGAAATTCCTTAAAAATCTTAAATTATTGAAATTCTTAAAATAAATAAAATAAATAAAATTAAATAAAAAACATGAACATAATTGAAGTGCTTGAAAATTAAAAAAGTGTTAATATGATTAAAATATTTGATACACTCCAAATATTTTTAAAACTGGCACTTGAAAATGAATAACTTTAAAAACTTAATATAATAGAATTACGTGAAATACTTGAAATACTAGAAATATTTTAAATTTGGATGTGTACATCGAGGGTTACATACATGTATAAAACCAAAAAAAAAATCATATTACTGAAAATTTATTAAATCCTCTAAAAAAATGATTTTCAATCACTCCTGAAACGTTTATAAAGATATTTCATGATTAAACTTAGTAAGAGACGATTAAATCTAAAAAAAAAATGAATTGAAATTATAGAAAAATTAAAATATTAACATTAACTGAATTACTTGAAATACATGACTTATTTGTATTACTTGAAATGCTTGAAAAACACAAAATACTTGAAGTACAGGAAATATTTTAAATTCTTTATGAAATTAAAATAAATGAAAAAGATACTTGAAATATTTACTTCAACTACTTGAAACACTTGAAATACTACAAATATTAAAAATCAATTTGAAATACTTGAAATCCATGAAATAGTTACAAATGTTGAAATGATTGTGTACAAGAAATACTTGAAAACTTGATTTACTTGAAATGCTTAGAAAAAAATTAATACTTGAAATTCTTTAAACCCTTGAAATACTTGATGCACCGTGAGGGGGTGAGATTGGGTCATACAAATTTCTGCATTTTTGTATGAACCAATCTCACCCCTGATTGCGGTACTTATAATACTTGAAATGCTGGAAATACTTAAAATCCCTGAAAACTGCAAAAAACTTGAATTACGTGAAATCTTTAAAAACCTTCAAAAACTTGATACACTCGTATACCTGAAATACCTTAAATATAAAAATTACTCGTAATATTTAAAATCAACTTAACATACTTCAAACTATTGAAATGCTCAAAATGATTGAAATGAATAAAAATCTTAGAAAGGAATGATTCATTAGTTGAAAAGCGAAATGTGATTAATCTGTTAATTAATTGTTTGTTTGAAAGTAAAAACGGTAAATTATGCAAATTATTAATCTAAATCGCTCCCAAAAGCCCATTGATTAAAAACTTTAATTTATCCATCGCTGATGTAACATTACTAGTGTGGGTAGTGGTGCTGCTTGAAACATAACTTAGCCATCGATAGCGGAACAGGGCGGTTGGTGGTGGTGTTGTTGCAAGAGATTTCTCTACAATTGTTCGAGTAAATTCTTCGGAGAGCACTCAAATATAGTTTTGGCCAGGAGTATCTTTTCAAGAAGTAGTATGTATATTAAATCAAATAAAACATACGCCGTTTTGAAAAAGTTGCTTGGAAACTTGGAGGGTGGAGGGTAAAGATCCGTTTAAAATATCTGGAGGGTGGGAAGTTGGAGGGTAACTAAACCGCGCTATGGATGTGCGTATCGTGCCTTTTACTTCTGGTGGCTAGTTTTCCTTCGCCAAAATTTATACATTTTTAGTTGACTGGATATAATGAACTTTGAGCTGTCGAACCGTGTTTGCGATTTATGGGTGTGGCTTTCGGGGCTTAACGATCTTTATCGGAAATTAAAAACCGACGAGAATGTGAGTTTTGGGTTTGGGGTGCTCGTAAAGTGGACCGGAAATGGAATCGATTTGAAGTGCTCCTAAATGGCTTTTCCAAAGCTATTGTCGGTAGAACTTTTCCAATTGCATTGAAACCCGTGATTGCGAAGCATCACTAATTTTTATAAGTTTTATGTATGTTTCTCAAATATCATTATATATGAAAGATTTTAATAATTACTTCCATCAACTCTAGAAAAAGAAGAAGATCATATGAACTATGAATAGCTGAAATATATCAGAATCAGGACATTTGATTAGTTGACATTTATAGTTGTATTTTGATTTTTTAATGATCCTACTAGATTATTTAAAATAAAAACTCAAGAATTATAGATAAATGCAGCAAAAACATATCAGTATTTAAAATAATAGATTTTTTTAAATGGACTAATTTAATCAAAACAGACATTTTTCAATTGGCCCCCCAAACAACCCCCTTAAATTTGGGAGTGATTGATTTTGACATTCCCCAGTGGTCCAGATCGCAAAATAGAATGGAAAATGGATTTTCCGAAAAAAATGTGAAGATTTGCAGCCTTGATGTCTTCAAAAGTGTTGTTGCAAATGAGACGATGCAACTGTTGGTTTGGTTCATAATTAGGGTGGTTCACTTTGAGGGTGATTTTGAAAATCTTACATTTCAGGAACATTTTTGGGACTTCTGTTGTTTTCAATCTTGCAGCACTACAAACGCTGAAAAAATCTCAGGGGTGTTTTTCTTTAAACTTGATATGTATTCATTTGAAAATGGCTGATTTTCAATGGAAAAGAGTAGTTGTTCAACTATATGTTTTGCCTTCCTCACGTTACTGAGAAAAGGCTATAAAATCACTCGAAAAAAAAACCAAAAATCAAATCAAATTATTCGCTCTACTGCATTGCCTTGCGTTCTCGATTGCGAGATTCCTACTCGAAACTGAGCAACTCTCTACGAAATCGGCCGATTTCGACCATTTTTATTTTCTGTTTTTTTTTTTTTGAATTAAACTTAGTGGGGGCCTTCCCTATGACCAAATAAGCTATTTTGCGTCATTGGTTCACCCATACAAGTCTCCATACAATTTTGGCTGCTGTCCATACAAAAATGGTATGTAAATATTCAAACAGCTGTAACTTTTGAGTGAATTTTCTGATCAATTTGGTGTCTTGGGCAAAGTTGAAAGTATTGTTGAGGACTTTTGAGAAAAAAATGGGTACACGGAAAAAAAATTTGCAGATTTTTTTATCAACTTTTTTTTCACTAAAACTCAATTTCTCAAAATATAAGGAGCGGCCGTGGCTGACTAGTTACGGTGTTCGCTTTGTAAGCGAATGGTTCTGGGTTCGATGCCCATCTGCTCCCAACGAGAAAGCTTAGAACATATAAATTTGAAATGGTGAATATGAACGAAAAATCAAAGCCGCTCGAGGCGGGGTTCGATCCCTCGTCCTTTGGATTGGTAAGCAAAAATGCTAACCACTAGGCCATGACGACTTGGTGAGCGTGGACTGGAATTAAGAATACTGTTACAGGGAGCGAGTTGTGGCGCTATAACCACGGCAAGTAGTGTCCAGGGCATTCGTGGAAATACAATGTCCCATCCCAGAGGGTCCCGGAGTACCAAACCTTCTTAGCATGGTGCTCCCAACGAATACAACCAAAATCTCGGAGCGTAAGGTGGTGTGTCCCCACGCTTCTTCCTCCCCTGTCGATTCAGAATTGTGTTGTTGTTCGAACCTAAGAGGAAGAGATGCCGACTCGCTAACTGTTTTGAAACCAGCTCAGGAACCAGCGAAATTTGACAGATGCTCAGTCGACACCGTAGACAAAAAACTACAACAGGGCATCATCCATCGCGTTTGGCAGTGTTGTCAGAATGGGTAGAATTTTATGTTTCAAATAATTAAATGAAAGTTTTATTTCAAGTAATGTTTTAATTCATGTTTAATCAGTAACAAAAACCGTTTAAAATAAAAAAGTGATAACAACAAAATCAGTCAACTCAAACGAAGATCAAACATACATACTCCTGCTGTCAAACTTCATTTTTCTCGATTTTCGTGGATGATATGTCTTCAATCGTAGGCGGATGAATCTTGTGTGTATGGTTCGATAAATGTCCCCCAGGTTGTGGCCACCATTATCGGAATGGCCATTTTCATGTCCGGTATCGAAAATGATGAATTTGATACCCATATTGCCAAAACCCGTATGGTTCGGCAAATGTCCCCTATGTCCCCCTTTGTCAAAATACTCAGTAATTTTAAGCAGGAAACAGTAATAATTACAAAAAATTACCGTTCCAATTTCACCACTTTCTCTCGCAACCGGGAAACTAGTGTTCCAACGTTCTCATTATTTTCTGCTCCAAGCTCATCCGGAATGGGTCCTCGTACGGTTGTATAGTTTTTGGCATTGCCGTCGACAAAATGGATCTGTAAATTGAAGAAAAAAAAATCATTGGAATACTGTTTCTTTTATGTCAACCCCTTGTCTTAATTTTCTTGTTGCGTTAAATTTCTACAAAAAATATATTTCTTCAGAGAAACTTACCTCACAAACGCGGGTACTGCCTTTCACATTGAAGTGAAGTTCTTCATCCGTGCTGTTCACACAAAAGCTGATCCATGCACGTCGGATACACAGATCCTTCGGGAATCGGTGAAAGCTGAGCAAGGGATCAGTCCGCCGTGTCCTCCCACACCCAACAACCATACACTTCATGTTAAAAATACAAAAAAACTGAAAATCAAAACCACCCACTCCAATCAAAACAAACGCGTGCGCTACAAGCAGTAGGATGCAACAGAATGACACTTTCTGGCAACTCGGTATCCCTCTTCGCACTACCCCGTCGAAATGTTTGATAGGGCACAATGTTGTCAAAAAAAGAGGTGGAAAAGAAAAACAAGAAGCTCATTGGCACCTCTTCCTCTTAGGTTCGAACACTTAGTGCTCAAACTCAACCCAATTACGAGTCATCTCTGCGATACGGCTTTACGCAGTAGGCCTGGCCGCTTTAACACTTGTGATGTTTCAATGTATTTCAATGCAATGGCGCACTACAAATGTTAATAAATGACAAGAAGAGTGCTAGGCGTCATCTTACCTAAGGCACTCTCCAGGATCCCTTCGAAAGATTGGCTGCGCTAGGGTCTGATTAGATTAGATTAGATAAAACTCAATTTCCCAAAATACGTATTTTTTTGATTTTCAAGATTTTTTGATATGTTTTAGGGGACAAAAATCCGCAACTTTTGAGCCATAGAGAAACATGGTCAAAAAAAAATGTGGACCGAATTGTCGTAGTTCTTCCAGGATGCTTTCTTCGGACTGGCTGCGCTTGTGTTCGATTAGATTAGATTAGATTAGATTACATAGAGAAACATGGTCAAAAAATCTGCCGCCGAGTTATGAATTTTTGAAAAAACAGTGATTTTTGGAAAAATCGAAGTTTCATGCAAAAATAAGTTTGACATTATTTATTAATGCAAAATTGAATTTGCAATAGAAAAGGACTTTACAGAATTTTTGATAAAGGGCTCCGTTTTCAAGATATATCCACCGAAAGTTTGATTTTAGCGAAATATTTGCACCTTAGCTTCCATTCACCTCGGGATTCAAATTGACGACCTTTGGATTGAGAGTCCAACTGCCTACCAGCGACTCCACCGAGGCAGGACCCAGGGAGACGACTCTTACACCTGGACTGAGCTATCGACCTAACCCTTTAGGTTAGACCGGGGCCAACATTTACTTCCCCATCCGACGGAAGGCGTGATCAGACAAATCTCGTCTCGAAAAATGCCACCGGGACCGTCTGGGATCGAACCCAAGCCGACTCACTCGAAAAATGAACTTATTAATTAGGCCTCGTAAGGGAACCTTCACATTTACATATCGACACAGAATCATGTTCTGAGCAAATGTCTGTGTGGATGTGTGTAGGTGGGTGGACAAAAAAATTGTCACTCGATTATCTCCGGACTGGATGAACGGATTTTGACCATTTTAGTCTCATTCGATCCATCTTGGGGTCCCATAGGTCTCTATTTAAAATCAGCAAGTTTAGTTAAGTACTTCAAAAGTTATGCTAAAAAAACAATTTTTGCGTATGTCCGGAAGATTTCAAAAAGGGTTTTTTTCAAGAAAACTTATCATGTTGTACATTTTCAGAAAGGTATTAAAAAGACCTTTCTAATGAGCCCAAAACATAGAAGATCTGACAATCTTATCAAAAGTTATTATCACTTAAGTGTTATTTATACACTTTTTGGAGGCCGGATCTCAGATATTTCAATAAAAATGATGTCCGGGTCCATCATGCGACCCATCGTTAGTTAGATAATCAAAACACATTTCAAATAGGCCTAAAACATTCAGGATCTGAAAACCCAATCAAAAGTTATTAGCACTTAAGTGTTATTTATACACTTTTTGAGAGCCGGGTCTTAAATATTTCAATGAAATGCTGAAATGCAATGCTCTATCATTAAATTTTTGATGAAATTTCAAACTGTTTCGGATTATCTTCTTCAATGCATGTAACGTTCGAATGCAATATTTTCATGTCAAATAAAATATAAATAAAAGAACTAATTAGCTCTACAAAATTTCAAATTAAGTTTTATTTAAAAATGTATGCATTCTATAAAGCTGGGAAAATTTTAATGAAGAAAGTGTTTTTTTTTATTCGAGAAAATTCAAATTTTAAAAATGGATTTAAAAATCCATACCTAACCCATATTTTTTTTTTTCTCAGAAAGACAGGCTAGTAATCATTTCATTCGTTACCAAGCCAACGGCATTCTTTTGGGCAAACCAAATTTTATTCGTCATTTATGTGCAACCATTCCGTAGGGCACGGTGCAATTTTCGATTTTCGCGCCTCAACATGCTCGGTTGACGATTCGGTCAGCTCAGTCTGGCGAAAAGCTCTCGCTTCCGCTTTGGTTGATTTCATTAACGCGGGGTTTTTTTTTATCGCGATTCGTTTTTGGCCGAGTGGCATTGAAATTCCCATTATCGACGGCGATGGCCGAGAATTTGCTTTTATTTTGTTCGGCTTGCCATTTTGCAGGGTTGCTAATTTTTGCTTTGAAAAAATATTTATCAAACAGTGAGCTTTTGAAGCCCTGGTATGGAATTGGCCGGGTAACCATTAACCACTTTTTTTGTAGCAGCTGCCATCAACGAAGGACTTCATCATCGATTGGGCCGATTTCGGGCAGCCAGTTGACCCTTTCTGTGCAGAAATGTGTTTTTTTTTTTTTGATGCTGTGCTGTTCGCGGTGTATCCCTCCCAGCCTGAGCTGGTGGTTGGGGCAGGGGGCGTAATGCAGAAATTTATACTCAACATATTTACGCCTTGTTTAATTTTGCGCTCCAAGTATCAATAACAGTCGACACGATTTCTAGCTATCATCGGTAAATTGCTATTTAATTATTTGTTTGATCGGCTTGATTTTGGTTTTCATTGCATATGGGGCAATCATAGAAAAACATTTGCATGATGTTTATGAGCTCAGCGTGTGCCATTATTGACCGTGCTCCAGAGCCTGGGAGCCAATTTTGGAGTTCATTTTCAGCTTCACTAACCCCTCTTGCCACGTGGAACACGTGGCCCGAACTGAATACCTTCGCGCTCATTTAATAAGAGCGCCAAACTTTGACCATTTTTCATTCGAGCTTTTTTTCTTGCGAAAAATTCCGGCTGGTTTTGCAAAGAAATTCGCAAAATGTTACACACACTTGGCTTACCATTATTTTGCGTTTTCTTTTTTGTTGGGGTTGGAAAAACTATTTTTCAGCTTTTCCCCCCACACACACCTCAAAACCCCATAAATAATTTGCGCCTGGCTGAGCTTGGTTTCGCGCGCCCGTGTGTGTTTTCTTTTCGTGTGTGCATTCTTGGGTTGCTTTCCCGCGGAAAATTATCAGCCCTCGCATAAACACACAACAGCAGCAACTCTCCAGGTACACCAGGTTCTTTTGGTGGGGGTGAAATACTGCACCGACGCTGAACTGTTGCTCCAGAAAATGGGAAAATAATGGGCGAATAAAAGTTGCGCCTGCAGTGGAAAAGCCGCACATTTTGCGGGAAAAAGATTGGGTTGGATTTTATGAAGTTGTTTATTGATATGAATTGATTTTAAAGCAACTTGAAAATATTGTGAAAATATGTTTAACAAATCAACAGTTTCGATAAGTTTCATTGGATTTTTAACGCCTACACTACACAACGAGCATGATTCATGTTCTCTAGTTACAAAAAGTCAAAGATTAATCCCTTCAAAGAGCATGTTTTGATTTTTCGTCCTATTATTTCATACCTCCCGCTCTCGACAACCCCTTCAATATTGACACAGAGAGAAGTATTCCACATTTAAAAAAAAGTTATAAGGAAACAAAACTAACACAGAAACCAACAAAAATACCGTTATGGCAAATTTGCAATTGCCAAAACTTGAGTAACAAAATCAAAATTTATTCTTACAATAATAATTGAAAAGTTTTGGTCACAGCCATCAACAAACGGCAATTCAGAAAAAAAAGAAACGAATTGCTCTCAAGGGAACCAGCCAAAAAAAAATTCAACTCCACCAAGCTAATAGAAACGAATCACTGCCGATGAAAATATTCAATTTTTTGAAGCCCCCCAATAAATCAACACGGGAGCGAAAACTGATAAATGGAACACGGTGCCGGCTTGCTTGCGTACATAAATACTAATAAAATAGTATTCTGTTTCGAATGCATTCCAGGGCACGTGCCCGCAACTCCCTGCCCACCCAAATTTGGGGAGGGAGATCGACGGGGAGAAAGCAGGTTCGGTCGATGGCAAAACATGGGCAAGATTTAATGAAGCAATATATTCTTGCGAATGCGCCAAATTAAAACCAAAACAAAAAAAGGGCAGCGGTGGAAAAAGTCGTGCTCCGGTCATAAAATGTTATAGCACAACATATATTGTGCACTTTGGGCTCGCACACACACACGTGTGGGTACAAACCAATCACATTTAATAGGAGTTGCGCATGAAAGGGGAGAGGAAGCTATTTTCAGTGTGAAACTCAGATTTATGCTTTTTTTTCTATTATTTGTTAAATTTGAACATTTGTTTGGTTGTATTTGCATACAGTGAGGCACCGCCTTAATTCTCCATACAAACTTTTAAGAAAAACCATTCAACCCTTTCTAAATATTTTTGAAAAATTTAAAGTGCACGTGCTTCTGGAAACCTCAAATTTCATGCTTCCCCTCGAGTTGAGCCTGTGCAGTCTTTTTGTCATTTTTTGAAGGTCAGTGTAATTGATACGATTATAGGTGTTCAGATTTTTTTTTTTCTCTGATTGATTCGAAAATTATTTGAAATGTAATAGTGGGGTAATTCTCCGCCAACTCACACAGCAGTTGCCCCGACCCCTCTTCGATTTGCGTGAAACTTTGTCCTAAGGGGTAACTTTGGTCCCTGATCACGATTCCGAGGTCCATTTTTTGATATCTCGTGACGGAGGGGCGGTACGACCCCTTCCATTTTTGAACTTGCGAAAAAAGAGGTGTTTTTCAATGATTTGCAGCCTGAAACGATGATGAGATAGAAATTTGGTGTCAAAGGGACTTTTATGTAAAATTAGACGCCCAATTTGATGGCGTACTCAGAATTCTGAAAAAACGTATTTTTCATCAAAAAAACACTAAAAAAGTTTTTTTGCAATTCCGTCGTGAAACTACTTACTTTTCCTGTCATTCTTAAACGACAAAATAGCCTACTTTTTTGTACCAAAAACAACTGAATCGAATAGCAACACTTTTCAAAATAAATGCTGAAAAGTTCTACTTGAAGTTGGACTTTTCAGCACTGGTTTCGAAAAGTAACACTTTTCAACATTTTTTTTTATTTAAACGATTTATTGATAAAATACATGAAAATTTGACTTAAAATTTTTCTCAATGCGTGTTTTTCGGAATTGCAAAAAATTTTGTATGGAACTCGTTGCAAAACTTGATTTTTTCAGCACTCTTCGTATTTATCCAACTCGGTGAACCTCGCTGGATAAATGTACGACTCGTGCTGAAAAAAATCTCTTTTTGCAACTTGTTGCATAAACTACTATTAAAAATTCTCCCATTTTCCGTTACTCGACTGTAAAAAATTTTGGAACATGTCATTTTATGGGAAATTTAATGTACTTTGCGAATCTACATTGTCCCAGAAGGGTTATTTTTTCATTTAGAAAAAAAAATTTCATTTTAAAATTTCGTGTTTTTTTCTTATTTTGCAGGGTTATTTTTTAGAGTGTAACAATGTTCTACAAAGTTGTAGAGCAGACAATTACAAAAAATTTGATATATAGACTTAAGGGTTTGCTGATAAACACCACGAGTTATTGCGATTTTACGAAAAAAACGTTTTGAAAAAATGGTCGTCATCGATCATGGCCGTTCATGGTCATCCGCGACAGACACAGACGACGAAACAAATAGAAACGCAAAAAGTAACTTTTTCAAAAAAAAAAATCGTATAATCGCGATAACTCGTGATGTTTATCAGCAAACTCCTTATGTCTATATATCAAAATTTTTGTAATTGTCTGTTCTACAACTTTGTAGAGCATTGTTACACTCAAAAAATAGCCCTGCAAAGTTAGAAAAAACACGAAATTTTAAAATGAAATTTTGTTCTAAATGAAAAAATGACCCTTCTGGGTCAATGTAGATTCGAAAAGAACATTAAATTTCCCATAAAATGACATGTTCCAAAAATTTTTACAGTCAAATTGGGCGTCTAATTTTACATAAAAGTCCTTTTGACATCAAATTTCTATCTCATCATCGTTTCAGGCTGCAAATTATTGAACAACACCTCTTTTTCGCATGTTCAAAAATTGAAGGGGTCGTACCGCCCCTCCGTCACGAGATATCAAAAAATGGACCTCGGAATCGTGGACAGGAACAAAAGTAACCCCTTAGGACAAAGTTTCACGCAAATCGAAGAAGGGTCGGGGCAACTTTTCCCGATTTCGTGTGAGTTGGTAGAGAATTACCCATGTATCTAAGTGATAACAGTTCAATTGTTAGCAAATTAACATGTTTTTTCATACATTGTTCCTCTTGCCCCAACGGTTTGTTCGTCTTGCCCCACTTGTTGAGTAGAACGTACGGAAAATCAAAAATTTTCAAATCAATTTTTGACATTAAAAAACAGGATTTTTTTAAAACTAGTTCTATCAAAGTCTTGATTATAAAAAAATCCGACAGATTTTATTACATTTGTAATGGATAATAACGAGCATTTCCTTAGATTGTTACACTTGCCCCACTTTCCCCTAATTTTAGTGCATCTTTAGTGAATTATCTGTGAACGAAAAAAAAACATGTTTTGCCAAAAATAAACGAATTTTAAACACATGATTTTTACAAAGCAATTCGTTTGGTAGCAAATATTCCTAACCCAAGGCATCATCTAAAAAAAAACTTGTCTCTGATTTTGTTAAAAAATGTACAAGATTGAAAACAAAACTGTAATTGACTCCAAAATTAAAAAAAAAGAATATGGGTTAATCCGTGTCAACTGGGAATACTTTTGGACTCGACTTTCACCGATTTGGACCAAACGTTCATCTATCGATAGTTAACATTCATCCCTCTTTCTTTGGCACCGCCCTCTTTTTTGACGATTTTCTAAAAAGCTTTATTTTCTTTTACTCGTAACTTTCCAACTTTTAGACCAGAAGGCTTTATTCTGGTTGCATTTTATAGGAAATCGTCCGAGGAATTCATTTATAACAATTTATGGTTTAGAACGTGATTTTCACCCATTCCACATATTTATATATATTTTATTTGGTCACTTTCGTGTTCCCCGAACAATTTAACATGATAATCAATGCGTATCTCAAACTAAACCAATCCATTACCGAAAAACAGCCCTTCAAAATTAAACTCTGAATTTCACATACAAAAAAAGCACTGCACTGATACATGCGCAATAAGTTTTGCACAGGAAATTCAGAGTTTTTATTTTTTAAGGGTTGTTTCTTGGCAATGGTTTGGTTTAGTTTGAGATATGCATTAATTATTATGTAAAATTTTCCGGGCAACACGATGGCGATAACATAAAAGAAACAATAATCATAAGGGATGGGTGAAATTTACGTTTTAAACCATAAACTGTAAAGAAACGGGTTGATATTGTTTGGTCATTTTTAAAGAATACGTTGAACAACTCCTGTAAAATACAACCAGAAGAAAGTCAAGTACGAGTAAAAGAATATAAAGCTTTTTAGAAAATCTAAAACTATTAAAAAAATGTCAAATTGAAAAAAAAGACAAGGAACTCCAAATTTACCCTATTAGCCAGCCAGGTAAATGAATGAGCTCGGTAAGTTCTCTGGGGATTTTCGAACGATCTTTGGCAACAAAAAAAAAATGCGACAGCGACAGTTTCTGCATATGAGGATACCAAAACTCCCGTTGATGGATGGTCCCACCAGGATGATGAGGTTCGCAGCTTCCATTTTTTTCCTTTTTTCACTACGAAAGGGGTTTAAAATGGGGAGTTGCATTATCGATTTCGATGGAAAATCACGTGCTGTAATTCAATTACCGGTCGCTGGACACAGTTAATCTAGCATGCACGGGTAAATAGGATTAAATTGAATTTTAATTGACAAAAGATATCGTGCAGTGGCGTTAATAAAGTGCCCATTTGGGAACGGTAAAGGGGCACTGGCTAATTGGATCAAATTGCACACATTTGGTGAGAGGAAAAGTGGAATTTCTAACAAAGTTTTCATAAATTTGAAAAGCATCCATAGTCATTTGTCATCATCACGAATGAAATTATCATTCATTACAGAGCATGAGGACTACAATGGCTGATCGCACTGACATTTACTGTCTCGCCAACTAAAATACCATCCATTATGGCTTCGCATGGTTGCGCCAACTCCGGCAAATCAATTTATCATTCATACCCCGTCACTACCGACAGCGGAAAATGGCAGGAGATTAGATAATGCTCTTTTGCCGAAACTATTGCACTAACTACGGACTAATGTATAGTACAGGCCAGGCTGCATGAATTATGCACATTCTATTATTTCCACTGGAAGATTTAGCGCCCTCTGCCAGGTTCTCCCCGTCTTCTATGAACGTGCAAACGCAAATGTGTGTGTCTTGCGGTTACATAAATAAATTATAAACTCATTTTCACTCCCACGCCACGGTCACATCCCCCACCTAGAATGCATGCATGCCGACGGTGGGGAACTGCAGCTGCTGCTGGCTTTTCCAATAAGTGAGCAATAAAGCTTCCACTCGCTCTGGATGGGCTCTCCCAGGCACTCGTATATCTAGTACTAGGGAGGATAGGACCCACCGCGGTAACTAAGGCACAGTAATTACGCCGAACGTGAAGAGGGATTTTTGGTGGTCACTTTCTGGTTTTACGAAATTATAAGAAAATTAAGTAAGATCCCGAGCATGGGTAAATAACAAGGGAAATGCGTAATAATACCAAATTTTGGTATTCCTGGACCCTTTAAAATTTGTCTTAAGGATTATACAAGAGCAAAATGTGGTATCATACCAATTTAAGGTATTGTTTTGATATTGCAAAATTGCAGAATTTGTCAATGATCGAACACCGCATTTTGGTATTCTTTTGGTATTACAGTATTTTATCAGATTCCTCTGCAACTATGGGAAAATTTTAACCAATTTTGACAAAATAATTAATTTTGCGCTATAATGATGTCTCATAGCGAATGCTTTCATTCAAAACCGGAAATTCCAAACTTGATTTTAAACATTTTTGATATACCCCCTACAGAAATGACTTGAAATTGTGGAAAATTTTCTAAGTCAGGATGGCACATTTTGGTATTATTTTGGTATTAAAGAGTTTTATCAAATTCCTCTGAAACTATGGGAAAATTTTGACCAATTTTGACAAAATAATTAATTTTGCGCTATAATGATGTCTCAAAGCGAATGCTTTCATTCAAAACCGGAAATTCCAAACTTGATTTTAAACATTTTTGATATACCCCCTACAGAAATGACTTGAAATTGTGGAAAATTTTCTAAGTCAGGATGGCACATTTTGGTATTATTTGAATATTGAAAGGTTTTATCAATTTTCTCTGAAACTATGGGAAATTTGTTAAAAAAAATTTACGAGTTAATTAATTTTGCGCTAAAATGACTTGAAACCCAAAAATGTTAAAGATGATTTTAAAAATTAGTGTGATATACCCACTAATATTTTTTTTCAAAAACGTTGAAATATCTCTAAGTCGGGATAACCATATACATTGAAAAACGAGTCAATCGACAGGATAATGAATTTTGGTGAATTTCAATTCAGTTTCATTTTAATAATACTTATTTTTAAATCTTGTTATTTTTCAGAAGCTTCAAGAACTTCAAGCACAGGCCGTTCATCAATGACAAATGCATTCGGTGTGGTGAAGAATATCACTAATAACAACATGGAATCATGAGGTGAGTAGATTTGGCTGTTGCATATGAATAATTTCCGTTTTTTCACTAACTGCAACTGCTGCACTAAAAATGGTATGAAAATACCAAATTTTGGTATTACTTGTGCAAATATCAGCGACCAAAATGTGATCTTGGTTGCCCAGTAATAGATGATAAAATACCATGAAATCATACCAAAATCATGTATGTGGAAGACCACAGAAATACCAAAATATGTTTTTCCAAGGGCGCGGGAATACCTAAAAATAAAACCATAGCAATACCAAGTTTTGGTATTCAAGCAATGTTCAAAAATCCAGAAGACCTCAACTTGGTATTGAAATGGTTTTATTTTGAGATATTATTTTACCCTTGGAATAACATGGTTTGGTATTGTTGTGCCCTTCCACATACAAGACTTTGGTATGATTTCATGGTATTTTACCATCTATTACTGGGCAACCAAGGGCACATTTTGGTCGCTGTTATTTGCCCAAGTAATACCAAAATTTGGTATTCCCGTGTTATTTACCCCTGCTCGGGATTAGCTCAAAATTACAGGATATTTATTGATGATTTTTTTTTACCTACAATCACTTGATCTCCACCAAAAAAAACCCAAAATTTTACGGTTAAAGTTAGACGAGATCTTTCATCTAGTCAAAAATAAAACATAACCCTTTCTTTGGTAAGAAAGGCTTCAAAATACAATAACATGAAACGCACCGAAATTTATTTCAAACCCTACGCCGTTCAAACTTTCTCTCCGTCAAAATTCTTAGAACACACGCGCACGTACTCACTCGGTCTGGTTAAGCTCCCAGCGTCAGTCGGTGCAGCGTGGTGGCAGGGACATCCATAAAATCCCCAAAGGCCCCCCTCCAGAAACCACCTACTCGATTCCCACGACGACGGAGCAAACGCCAGAAGCCGGCTCTCATTAGCTGCAGCCAGCCAAAGTCATTCCAGTGCTATGAATCAAATGGATTAAATTTCCGTCCCCCAACCCCACGCACAGCATCCCCACTTGGCGTTGCTCCTGTTCAGGGAAGACGGCGCGAGGACCTTTTCGAAGTTTCGCAGAAGTTTGCAGCAGCAGAGGCAGCGACGCTGTAGTTGGGTGGCTGTGGTAAAACTCAAACCGCAAAATTATTGATTCAAACATGATTTAGTGCACTAATGATGGCACTGCCAGCGTGAACAACCCCCGAGGCCGCGGATTTAGGACTTTTGAGGGTTGCTATGCTAGTCTAGTGGTCTTAACAAGCAACAAATTTTGAAAAAAAAAAATTTGAAGCACAAAAAAGTGCAAAAAATTAGCATAATTGCCCAACCGCGGTCATACTGGAAGTGGATGGATAATGTTAGTCTGAACCTAGATAGAGACCGCCACTCTAAGTAAAGTTGCTGAAAATTAGCTGAATCCGATGCCGTCTCCGAGGTCTCACTCCAGCTCGAACTTCAACGTCAGCTCCGACTTCCTGGCTCTGTGAAAATAATAACAGTTTTTGTTATTCGCATTTCAAAAATTCTCAATAAATAAATCGAATCCCTTAGGGAATATAACAAAATTTAAAAAAAATCATTTCAAGGTCAAATAAATGTTCCCGATGAACATGGTCAAAATTATTCCATATAAGTAAAGTCCTTTAGGAGGTATATCAAATAATTAAAAAAATCAAATTTCAAAATTTCAACTTTTTAAAATAATTTTAGCTTAAAGATCCCAATTTCATGATCAAAATAGTGACTCCGACGAAAATGGACAAAATTATCCCATAGTTCAAGTCATTTTAAGCAAAGTCCCTTAGGGGTTATATCAAATAAATAAAAAAGAAATTCTCAAAATTTCAACTTTTTAGATAATTTTAGCTTAGGGACCCCATATAGTGACCCCGACGAAATTGGACTTATTCCAAAGATCTAAACATATTTAATAAGACAAAAAATAATAACAGATTGTGATATGGACACTTAGAAACTTTTCTTTTCAGGGGATCTATGGTAAATGAAATATTATTAATTTTGTTATTACCGTCTGCCCGGGTAATGGGAACGCACTAGCTCAACATTTATTGATGTTAAGGTTTCTTAATTATTATCATATAAAAAGATCAAACTTTTTTCCAATGCCAGTTTTCTCATTCGACTGTTAATAACGTCATGATTCGAATTCCCGGTCGCATCGAAACTTGGACACCTCATCTTGTTTTATCATTTTTTTGGGTATAAGTTCGACTGTGTTATTTGATGAATTCTTACATCAACTTTCATTTCAAACATTTCACCGCGGGCCAAACGTGGCCCGCGAGCTCATTTTTTGTGGCCCGCGAGCTCATTTTTTGTGGCCCGCGAGCTCATTTTTTGTGGCCCGCGGACCCATTTTGAATGATCATGTAAAATGACCCTTTGGCGCATTTTTAAGTGGTTTTATAATTTTTAGAAATTAAGGATAAGTTTATGCCTATTTTGTGAACCTTTTTAGATTTTGAAGTAAAAAACTAACAATATAATCGGGATCATACTTTGATCCCGATTATATGAAACAAATATTGTGTTAAACAGGGCTGTGGAGTCGGAGTCGGAGTCGGAGCCGGAGTCACTAGAGTCGGGTCTTTTTGGAGTCGGAGTCAGAGTCGGAGTCGTCAAAACTCGAACAGCTGGAGTCGGAGTCGGAGCCAGAGTCAGCTAAATTTTATGAGCTGGAGTCGGAGTCGGAGTCAGAGCCGAAGATTTCTGATAACCCGGAGCCGGAGTTATCTTAAATTCAACAAAAAAAGGTTTTTTTTTATTGTTCAGTATTTCCTATATAACAGCTTAAATTTTTAATTGATTTATCAGATGCCATTATGTACTTGAAGCTTTTTATTGTGATTGAAAAGCTCTAATTGTGTTATTACACTATAATCACTAAATGATAACCTCTTACCCAAGTATGTTGTATCATAATTCATAAAATGATAAAAAAAATATTGGTTGTGTAGTCAGACTATATTTATGTTCCCTTTCAATTCAAATTTGACCAAATTTCATCCAGTTATTTCTGAAAAAAGTACACACAAAGTCATCTTTTACCCCGATAGCGAATGTCTTAGAGGTTTTAAGTTAAATCATTTTTTAGGAAAAAATTACGAGGTACATAAAAAGATTATAAATAGTAATCACTGTTTTTGCAGATCGAAAAAGAGTCACTGACAGTTTAACTTTTGTAACAAATAATCAACGATAATAACAATCTCTTACTTGGAACTCAACATGCGCATTTTGTTTATAACTGAGTACAAGAAAATCAAAGTGTTGCATTTAAAATAATTTAAACTAACAAAAAATGTGAAAAGAAGTTGCAACAAATTTGAAATAATCATTGATTGTTGATGTTGATGTTGATGTTGATTTAAGGTAAACTATTTTGATATCGTTGCAATTTATCCTTGAACAAATCTCAAGAGTTCAGTACAAAAATGAACTAATAAAAAATGTATAGAACAAAATATAGGATTTTAATTTATTTTTCAAATATTATATATAAAAAAACACAGAATCAAAATATTATCAACTGGTACGAATTTTCTCATACTGTATGTCTTACGCCAATATGACGGAAGGTGATAATCATTGCAAATCAATGTACCTTAAAAAAATGAAATATTTGTGACCTAGAAAATATTTTACTTGTGGATATTTGTTTTTTATTATATTTTAAGTTTTTTCATATATTTTGATGGAGGCGCAAGATCATCCATAAAGTTTCGTTTTAGGTGAAGATTCACGAAGTATCGTGCACCTCCTTTTTAAAGTATATAAAATTAAAATAAATTAAAAATTTCAAGGTTAAAATATTTTCCATGTCACAGATATTTGAAAATGACATCTTAAGCGTCCTTTCCATGAAATTGTTTAGATACATTGATTTGCAATATTAATCTCCTTCAGCCATGGCGTGATGTCCAAGTACGTCTTTAAAAAAAAAACAAAAAAAAAGTTTCGTTTAAAATTGTTATTTAAAAAACAAGGTGTCTGTCACTGTGCTTCTTAAAAATGTCAGCCTGAAAGTGAGAAAATAGATCATTAAGGCCAGATTTCTTTTAGTTATTCATTCAAAAATAACAATTTAATGTTTAAATTTATTAGCTTTGAAAAAAATATTTTCAAATTTGCGGTTAAGCAAGTAAATCCAAATTTACTTACAAAACTGTTCTTCTCAAAATGCATCTAAAACTGAAAATATTTTTTGTTTTCTGTTTCCATAACGTATAAAACTTGTAACCTAGAAACTTTTTTTCCGTTTATTTACTTTACTATACTTTAATTTAACTTATTTTTCTTGAGAAAAACATGACGCTTAGAGAGTATTTAAATAATCTTATTTATCAATGTTTAAAAATAATTAACTAATAATAGTTAACTAAATTTTGAAACATTTAAAAACATGAGGAGTCGGAGTCGGAGTCGGAGCCAATCATTTACTCAAAGCCGGAGCCGGAGTCGTAGTCGGAGTCAGCTAATCTGAGAAAGCCGGAGTCGGAGTCGGAGTCGTTTGAAATATGACCCGACTCCGCAGCCCTGGTTTTAAAGATCTTATCTTATCGTAACACGTCTTAATGTAATTAAAAAGAGTAAATTATGTCAAAATTTTCATCAAATATTTATTGAAATTATTGAAATGTTATTCAAATAGGAGGATTAATTTATGAAAAATCCTTAAGCAACCATTTATCATTAGGATTGCACATAATTTAAAATATAAATTACACACTTTTACAAAGTTCGTGTCACCCCTTCTGAAATATATTTAAAAAATAAATAAAAAAAATCAATTTAAATACAAAATTAAAACTTTCATTATATTTGTGAAATCACGCTTGTGGAGGCACGGAAGTTGCAATGAAAGGAAGATAACTGTAGTTTTTTTAAGGTTCAATAAACCAAATTTACAGTTTTTGCTTTTTGGGTATTTTGAAACCGCCTTGAGTCAGGGGTGTTGAAAAACACCCAAAAAGCATAAACTGAAAATTTAGTTTATTGAACCTCTTCAAAAAACTCCAGATAAATAATATTTATGTTGGTATTTTTTTTTCTGATGTTAATAAAATTTATCCAATTGATTGGAGGCATTTTTGTACACAACTGTATTTTTTTTTTGTTTCTAATATAATCTAATATTTTTCTCATATTGCCCGCAAGCTCATGTGAGCTTCAAATTTGGCCCGCCATTAAAAAAAATTGGGCACCCCTGGTTTATACTATATCCTGATAATATTTCTACATTTCCAAATTGTTACGTGATTTGTTGCCATCTATAACAAAAGTGATATGCTACTATGAGTCCGGATTTCGAATCATGACGTTATTCGTATTAGTTACCTTGTGACACTCACTTATTATATCGCTGCATAAATGTAATAATTTTAAAATGTTCTCCGATTTCCTTTTCCACATGGTAATACCATGGAGATCTGGGAACACTGTTTGGTGATATCGGTATATTTTAAAAGAAAAAGAAAATAATGTGACAAAGGTAACAACTACCTACAGAGAACGGAGCAAAGTTTATTCTAATCTTTTTGCTAAAAGTTGTATAACTTTCCCATTAACCATATAAGCACATGTGTCTCCCGCTCGCAGATCCCGGCGTGTGCGTGTTTGCATGCATATGTGTGTGTGTGTGCTCTCATTTCGATGTCCTGGTAGTGCGCCACGCATATATCGTCTAATCATTATCCTAGCAAAACCATTAATCATCCGTTAATTATTGTGTTCCGTTACCGTCATCGTCGTCGTCGAGCCACGTGTGAAGGTTGGCGCTCTCGAAGCTGAGCTGGGAATCCTCTCAGGTGTGAGCTGTTCTAGCTCCTAGTCTTGCATAGATTAAGGCGAACGTGCGTTGCAGAAATTAGACGATTCTCTCCGACCGTCGTCATCGTCGTCGTCGTCGCGGCTATGCTAATGAGACCATAATGTACACCTGGTGTGCGGTGTCAATCAATATCACCTAACCTGCGGGTTGGGAGTAGATGATGATGACGTGCTTTGCAAAATAGATACCTGCCGAGGTAATCCTATCGTGTGACGATCGTTGACATGGTCTTTTCGATGGGCGCAGAAATCAGGTTGAATTTGTCTTTCGATTAGAAAGTCAAATCTGAGCGAAAATGATGTGTTATTTTGCATATTCCACTAAAATTTTTAGTAAATTAAAACAAAAGCGATGTTACAAATTTCATAAATTAAACTTTGTTTGACTGTGCAAGGTATATATATTATGCTGATCAACTGATCTTCGAATTGAAAAATAAAAAAAAATGAATAAAACTACATTGTCTATCATCGTCATTTAGAAACTTCAAGAACTAATTTCTTATGAATGCTAGGATAACCATCGCTACTTTCATAAATCATCTAAAGCACCATCAATCAAGTTAAATCACTTATGAAACTTAAAGTTCCCACTCCCAAACAGCACCCTCCGAAATCTCTCGTCAAACGTTCCCAGCTGCCACCCAGAAACGTTCAACACAATCCTGCGAGAGCTTGTAGCCACCAAATGATGTTTGAAAATTCTAAATTATTCCATCACTCATCCGCAGTCATTCCGCAAACTATAATCGATTCAACCAACTTTGTCAAGCTGCAAAGCTTCGTCTCCCGGCCACATCCGTTGAATCGTAAAAGCTCGTAAACCTCGTAAGTGAACACAGGGACTGAAGTCTTCCTGGCAAGACTGCTCCTTAGAACGACACGACGGTGGATAAGACGTCGAAAATTAACGGCATTAAAATTACAAAGTTTTGTTTGATTCGCACCTCCCTGTCGTGAGTCCTGCCTGTCCTGCCCTGCGGTGAAGGGGCGGTTTTTGAAGGATTACGGTGGGAGCGATGAGTCAGGAGCTGCCAGTAGCACCACAACTAGTCACGTTATCTGCCAGCTGCGTGTTCTTCACTAGTGGCTTTGAAAACCGTTACGTGAGGGTATTTTGCAAATTATTTATTTTTTAAAGTTTTCAACCAAAATTGCAGAAATTGAAAGCAATGAAAATTACGTTCGACAAAGTTATCAAAACCACCCAACTGACATTTGCCACCACAATGTGACAGCAGAGTGTAAGGGCGTGCGCGTGCACAAACGCCCCACTATAGCAGCATCCCCTGGGTGGTGGTGGTGGTGGATGGAAGATAAATGATTTTACAACCATGTCAGGCAATCAAGAAACAAATCAAAGCTCCCGAAGTGATAATAAATTTATAAAGAGCTGTCTCTTTGCGTTAGCGTTTTGCCACCGCGTTGGTTTGTTATCGCCCAGTGGGAGGGGAAGCTGCTGGGCGTAAAGTTACAGTTGTAGGATTAGTGTGATTACCAAATGGCAACTGGGAGCAAGAGGAGCATTTGTGTTCAGTGACTGCATGTTAAGGTTTGATTCTTGTTCAATCTTAATACAGTTGCAAGCATTAAGGTTGAGAATAAAAAAGAGAAATTAATGTAGGGTGGTGTGTGGGAAATTCAGCGAACTTTGATTTAGTTGCTGAACCAGCTGGAAGGATTCGATTGGCAACATCCATATTGAGAAGCTCGTTCCGACTTTGATCCGTCAAGGACGAATCGACGATCGAGTTTCCCCTGTTCGCTGAAAAAAAATGCCAAATAGCAAACCAGTAGAATTGAAAAATACAAAAAAAAACAAAATAGCAGACTAGCGAGAGAGCTAAAAGCAAACTAACCAACCAATAAAATAGCAAAACAGCAAAATGACCAAAAGCCAGAATTGAAGAATAAAAAAAATGTAGATAGAAATAAAAATAGCAAAATAGCATAATGCAGAAATAGAAAAATAACGAAACAGGAAGATAACATACAAGCACAATAGAAAAAAAGAGAAATTTCCCCCCTGTGTTTGCAGATTCGAAAACTTCATTAAAATTCTTATAAAATGACATGTCAAACCATCTTTTTTTTGTAATGGCCTTTTTTGTGATGAAGAATACGTATTTTCTGAGTTTGAAGTATGCCATCAAAAGAGCGTATAATGTTACATAAATTATAAATTGAGGCTGGTACAAATTTTATTTAAAGTTTTTTTTAGTATGTAACGTAAAATTGTCCGATTAAAATATTTTCAGCCATAGACTCTTAGGTCCTGACACCGTCAAAACGGCATTTAAATGTTTCATTAGACCTTTTCAAATGTAAGGCTAAATTTTTTGGCCTTTAGACCATTTTTCATAGAAAGACAGACTTATCACCTTTCATAAACGTCAAAAACAACTGGAACCGGTAAAAATAGCGTGGAGTTAGTCTTTTTGAAAAATGAGAATTTTGCTACAAATTACGAAAATTGCCATTCATGGGACAACCCTAGCACGATGTTGGTGAAATTTTCAATATGGGCATCAAACGGAATTAAATTTTGCATGCTTTTTTTTTTTTTTTTTTTTTTTTTTTTTTTTTTTTTTTTTTTTTTTTTTTTTTTTTTTTTTTTTTTTGGAAAAAAAAATTAAAGAGTTCGTTTCGCGATGCCTGTCCGTCGGGACGCATTTATTTTCGCGTTCCGTTTTCGTCGTTCGTCGTCGGTGTGTATTTCGGGTGAGTTCGTGCGTGTGTGTGTGAAGGTGCGGCTAGCTCTGGTTGTCATGATGACAGCAGAGCTGAGCCAGTTCGTTTCGAGGTGCCTGTCCGTCGGGACGCATTTTTTTTTCGCGTTCCGTTTTCGACCATCGTCGTCGGTGTGTTTTTCTCGTTAGTCATGTATCTGATACACATCACAGTCGGATTTCTTTGTTCTATGATTTGCAATTATTTCACGGGAAAATTCTTTTTAAATTGCGTCAGCAAAATATAAATTATCATTCAATTCGACCATTCGTTTCCCGCGAATCACGGCGACAAATATTGTTTCAACGCGATTGTTCAAGTCCTTCAGATAACATCATAACTCTTCAGTCATTAATTGGTCGCTCATCTTATAATAATTTAAAAGTATAAATAGTCTCAGGGCAACTCTACGTAAATATGTTACGCTGAGTTTAATATTTCACCTTTTAATCAAACATAATTTTGATTCTATCTTTCCACAGCCGGCTGTCTAAGATTGAATCATTTATGTTAAACTCAACACCAAATAACCGGGAACGGTCTCATCCGCATCATCCGATTGTTTGCCTTGAGAATACATAATACATCACCCTATTCAACAAAATTCATTGATTATTGGGCCACATCATCATCCTCTATGATGAATCCTGGCCATTACCCTTCCCTACTAACAAAATCCCAAGTAGAAGTAGTTTTCCGGCACACGCGGGGGTGTGGATATCGTATAGAACCCACCCTTGGTAGCAGCCTGTGCTAACTAACATTCCCGTCCCATCCCCTCGAGATCTACAAACTGACATGGCGGGCGCCGTTGGTGGCCAACGACTGTTTCCTATTCGCACCGGCTCTAGTTTTGAAGATCGTGATGTTTTATCTTTTCAGCGCATTCATGCATGCTGTTGATAAGGGAAACATCATTTGATCGTTGAAGCGTGTGACCAGTTGTGCTGATGGGATATTACGGTCCTGTTCAGCAACGGAGAAGGACAACCATGGGTGGTCTCTCATGCTCATGCTCATGCTCATGCTCTTTTTTTTTTTGGAAAAAAAAATTAAAATTTACCATATTTTAGAAGAGAACATTATTTTTTTAACCTGCGGTATGGATATCAAACGACACAAAATTTTGTATGATTATTCATCTTATTCGATTTTCTCTTAGAAAATATAAAAAAAAATAGCAAAATATATCAAAACGCAATCGACGACATAAACTTGGAAAAATATTTGCAACGACCTTATTACAAAATATTTTTAAAATGTAGAATGTGGGTATCAAACGAAACAAATTTTTGTATGCTTTTTTACCTTGTTAAAGTTTCTATTTTAACGGTGCACATCAATCAGAGCTTTTGCACCCAGATTTCTGTTACAGAAATTTTAGTATCTTAAAAACTACGGGAACTATCAATATAATGTTTAATTCATCCCCTAAGCTACCATTTCTATAAGAAGAATTTAAACGAAATTCGTCAATTTTTGAAAAAAAAAAAATTCATGATTTGGTCCGTAAGTTCAACAAAATTGGAATAAAAAGACAACAACATCTTTGGTTGCTGTGTACCCTAACAAAAATTTAAAATTTTTAACTAAATACAGAATTTTTATAACTTGCAATATGCAGAAAAAAACCCGAAATTTTGCATGCTTTTTCACATTATAAGATTTTTTCTTGGAAAATACAGAAAAAATATAAAATACCATATATTTTCAAAAATAATAAAATTAAAAAATCAATATGGGTATCAAACAATACTAAATTTTCTATGCTTTTTCAATATTATTATTTTTTTTTGTAAACAACCAATACTTTTGCAAACACTATATTTTTCTAAATTTGCAATATGGATATCAAACAAAGTGAAATTTTGTATGCCTTTTCACTTAATTAGAGTTTTTTTTTGCTGGAAAATAATAAATTTTTCACAAAATACCGTATTTTTGGAAAATATAGTCCAGACTCGATTATCCGAAGCTTCAATTATCCGATGTTTTGATTATTCGAAGGTTTGTATGGGACTTCGAATAATCGACTCATGAATAAAAATAAATCATGTATTTTGAGGTTCTCACTTTATACACCGCATCAAATCCGTGAAACCATTTTAGTCAAATTTGATTGGTTGATTGCCTTAAAATTTACTAAATGCATTTGTTCAATAACACCGTGATTATGGCCACCATCTTAGGTTTAAAAATTCTATATTACTTTAAAGTGACTTCGGCGTCATGCATACCTAAGCTAAACAATCAAAAATAAGACACCATAAAGAACATTTCTTGATTCGATTATCCGATTTTTTCCGAGGTCTTTGGATAATCGAGTCTAGACTGTACTCAAATTTTCAAAATATTGCTTGAAATCATAAAGGCAGGAACTCTGCCATTTACCGTTACTCGACTGTTAATTTTTTTTTGGAACATGCCATTTTAAGGGAAATTTAATGTAGGTACTTTTCGAATCTACATTGACACAGAAAAGTAATTTTTTGCAACGTCAAAAAACACGAAATTTTGAATGAATTTTTTTGTTCTGAATGAAAAAATGACCCTTCTGGGTAAATGTAGATTCGAAAATTGGAAAATTTCCCTTAAAATGGCTTGTTCCAATTTTTTTAACAGTCGAGTAACGAAAAATGGCCTTTATGATTGTAGATTCGATAAGTACATTAAATTTCTCTTAAAATTACATGTGTCAAAAAATTTAACAGTTGAGTAATCGAAAATTGCAGAGTTTTTAAAACTTTATTGATGTTGATCGATGAAAGATACGTTTTTCCGAATTCAAACATAAACACGGAGAGTAATAGTTCCCAAAATCTTGAACAAGCGTTCATGAAAATGGGAACCACGAACAAAGTGTTCAAATTTCATGGCACGTTTTTTAAAACCGAACCATGGGATTTGAACACTTTGTTCGTGGTTTTCATTTTCATGAACGCTTGTTCACGATTTTGGGAACTTTTTTTTCTCCGTGAAAGTCCCTTTGACACCAAATTTCTATCTCATCACCGTTTCAGGCTGCAAATTATTCAAAAACACCTCTTTTTTCGCGTTTTAAAAATGGAAGGGGTCGTACCGCCCCTCCGTCACGAGATATCAAAAAACGGACCTCGGATTCGTGAAAAAAAGTTACCCCTTAGGACAAAGTTTCACGCAAATCGAAGAGGGGTCAGGGCACCCGCTGTGTGAGTTGACGGAGAATTACCCATTAGCAATTTAAAAGTTTTTTTTTGTGAATTGTGATAAACAGTTTCGATTGTCAAAAAATAGTTTGTGCACACAAATTGATGAAACGATTTTGTATACAACCCATATTCAAATCTCAACAGCAGCTGCCATGTTTCCAACTCAACAAAGCTGATTTATAACATTTCATGCAAACCAGCAAAGATGCCTATTCCAATAAAAAAAGACACAACAACCATGATTGCGACACTGCTTTTTTACGAAGCCTCCGACCTCTCGATACATTTTAATCCGAACACGTGTTGTTTACCACAAAATAATACACTTTTTTTCTCCACTCCACGCCGGCTGCCTGGCTTCCATCTGTTTCTAAACCCCACTCCGGTACCAAACAACGTGAATAAAACGCAGCTTGTTTTTATCGACTCGAGTCACACAGCAGCAGGTTGACAAAAGGTAATCATCAGGCAAAAAGCATGTTCCGGTGGGGAAAAACAAACACTGAGCCTTAACCTGGGCCAGCCACAGCTGCAGCAGAAAAGAAGTTAGGACGAGTCACAGGAAAAAATAAGGTTGTCTTTTATACTATTGAAATAAGACTGTTTTATTACATCTTATTTCATGTGAGTTTAAATTTTTCGTATTTGACCTTAAGATATGAATATAACTTATTTATTTTATTTCTGTGAATGTTACCGGGAACAACATACCGGCGTAAATATCAATCTTAATATTTATTTTTAAAACACACCGCGCCACAGTTGCACGGTGTTTCACCGCCAGGACCCTCTCGCGTTCCTCGGGAAGCGTATTCATATTTCATTTTGGCACAGTGAATTCTGCTCAAACAACCGCATAGCACGAAGTTGATTAAAATCAGTCCAGCCCATCCAACCGTTCGTTAAATTTGAGGTGGTGGTGGAGAGAGGGACGGTTCTGGTTGGTTGTCACCGACGCCATCGCAAGGGGGGGGGGGGGACGGAACCAGATTTTGAAACGAAAAACCACGCCATTACCGTCAATTTTGGATGATGAGTTACAACGTGGTGGGGAGCGTTTTTTTTTTTTTCGAAGATACTCTTGCTGAAGCTTTTGGGAAACTAAAACTTTTGTAGAAAAAAAAAGTGTGGCATGGGGAGGAGAAGGCGGGAAAATGGAGACACACAGAAAGTGACAAAGAATATGATTATGACTATCGTAAAGTGTGCTAAAAAATGTGGCAATATTCTGTGGCGGCTGCCGAAAGAGTTTTCCGCTTTTTGGCATTATGTATTTGATGTCATGCTTTGATTTGGAAATCACGACTGAAAAAATGGATGACAAAACTTGTGGAATTCTGGAGTTTTGTAAAAGCACTAGTCAAACTAACAAAAATGGCAGAGGAATTAATAAAAACCTTGTTTTTTTTTTTTTTTTTTTGAATGAAAGGGGTCGAAAAAAGAACCTTGCTAATCAAAGAGGGTTAAGGACAACTCTTTCCGATTTCATGTGATTTGACGTTGAGTTAGCTAATTAGAAATTGTTATTATGAGTTGTAGATATTAAACTTAATAATAAAAAAATATTTAGATACTTTTGAAAGTTTATTGAATTTGGATTACATTTATTTTCCTACACGATATTTTAATTCAACCTAGTGCTTTCCCTTCTTGTGACCCCACTTCTTGTGATGCTCCTTGCCACCCTTCTTGCCAAAGTCCTCCTTGTGGTTCCAGTGCTCATCGTGGCCATGCTCGCTCTTGTGACCCACGTGATCGTGATGGTGCGATCCCTTCTTCTTCTTGCCCTTCTTGCCATAGTGATCGTGGTGATGGCCGGACTTTTTGTGACCCTTCTTCTCCTGGCCACCCTTCTTGTATCCATGCTCCTCCTTAAAACCTCCCGACTTTTCGTCAAACGCTTCGTCATGATCTTCGTCGAAGAACTTTTTCTCCTTCTTGAACTCGTCCAGCTTGTGAATTTCGTGATGCCCTTTGGTCGAGTGTCCCTTCTTGAAACTGCCACTTTCCTCAAATTTGTGGCCTTTCTCGCCCTTTTCTCCCTTTTTCATCTCCTTGTGGTAGCCACCCTCGTCATGGTGCTTCTTCTTGTGGCCACCCTCGTCGTAATACTCCTTTTTGTGACCCTCCTTGTCGTGGTGACCCTTCTTGCCCTCCTCGTGCTCCTCGTCGTGCTTGTAGCTGTTGGTGATAAAGAATAAAGGATTAAATTAAAATCTTTTTTCTAGCGAAAAATCATCCAAACCCGTACCCCTTGTCCCCCTTCTCCCCGTGCGAAGAGTGCTCCTCGGAGTGATGATCCTTGCCGCCGCCATGCTTCCACTCCTCGTCCTTGCCGTTGGGCCTTGCCTGGACTGCCACCAGGCAGCAGGCAACTGCCACCAACACCAGAACTCTACCAGCCACCATCGCTTGACTCTGCACCGACTGCACTAAACCAATCAGCTTCAATCACTATTTATATTCAGGGGTCCCACCTCCCCACTGCTTCTTCTGCGACTGGGCGTATCATACGGGAGCGAGACCCTACGCGTTGAAAATTGACTCAAACCGCGAACAATTTCCAACGTCTCGTTTGGCTTGACACTTTAGCAGACAGCTTTTCATGGTGGCACGTTTTCACGGTGAAATTTGACGAAAGTGTTTTGCTTCGCTGGTTTCTGTCTCAAGGTGAGAGTTTGAGATATTGAGACTTCTATTATGAAATAAATCATCTATCAAATGTTATTAAAATTATTGATCCATTAACATATAAAATAATAAAAATATGAATGCGTTCTGATAAGATGACCCACTTCTTTCCTTTTCCAATCCGGATAACCCATGGTGCTACCCTTTGAAATCAAAGATTAACCGATCACTAGGCCAAATTTCAATTTAGAGTACATAATTAACATGGAATTGGAACACGCTCATGAAACACTCTATTTAAAAAAAAAAAACAATTTTTAATTTTTCATGTAAAAACAAAACACAATTTGCACAAAATCATCACATCACATAAAAAAATAAAAAAGCCCAAACATGCTAAATATGATTATCAATGCAGAAAATGCATTATGGATTGTTTTCAGTTGATTAGACTTCTATTTTCATGGAAATTTTGAAGTTTTTTGGAAAAATATTATTTTTTTCCCCCTGATTTTTCAGACCAATTTTGAAGGGGGGCGACATAAACTTCGAAAAATATTTGCAACGGCCTAACTTTTCAGCAAAAAATCCTAAAAAGAAAGTGTCTTCGGGAAAGTTGTTCAAAATTTTTTGGAGATTATACATCTGAGAATTGATAAAGATTGGACGACTATTGCGCCCACTACAGATAAAAAACTGGAACAGTTGCTTTTCTCCATACAATTTGACGGATTTGAACCACCTTATTATGCAAATAGTGTCAATAATAATTATGAGCATTTCTCTCCCTGGGCCTTGTAAAGTCAAACGGCATGATTTGATCCTAGTGCATTAGTTAAAATTTGGGTATACATTTTTTTTATAAGCACTATGGACACCACTTCATGATACGAGAACTCGCTTTGCCGCAGCCCCAGGGCTTAAGCGTTGACCGATAAGCTGTCTTCGTGAACTAGGTAGTTCTCCGATAGTGAAAATATCACAATTGCACAAGACACCGCTGCTTCTGTGACTTTTTCACTATCACAATGTGGGATTTAGGTTGGGACTGTAGGATAGTACAATTGATTTGTTGCTTAGCATTAGCATTCAAAACAAATCTGTATCCTTTCCAAATCTTTTTGATGTTAAAGTTAGTTGCAATTTTTAAGTAAGAGTAATGCTGTCAATAAACTTTGATTGATATAGAATACTAGGCATTTTTTTATGTCAAATTGTCCATAGAGTCTCGATCAATCAATAATGTAATGATATCGGACAAAATTCGTTGATCTGTTGAACTAACGGTTGTCGGATTATGGTTGTATCGACCATTGTTGCGAATCGAGGAACTACGGATCTTTTGACGTAAATGGTCATTTCTTTTTATAATCGCGATTCTATCCTATTTGTGTATCAGTTCATAATTTTTTATTGTTTTTGATGGAAATAGTACTACAACATTTAAAGGAAAGTTTAGTTTTGAACATTAATATTACAGGATTTTAGATTAAAGTTTAGATTTTCAATCCAAAGTAGTTAGCAAATGAATATTTGGACTTAAATAAATAATTGAATAAGTTGGACTTATAAATAACACACCACTGTACATTTATTCTAGAATCAGATCCATACAGCGTCAGTGTTTATTTGGTCGAAGTGTACTAATTCATTTTCAGATCTGATTCTAGTTGTAATGTACGACAAGACTACTGACGGACGTGACAGGACGAGGGCCCAGTTTAGAAATTTCGACATCAACGATGTGCGGCTGGATCACCCCTCCCAAAGAAAAAATAATAATAATAATAATTATGAGCATTTCTCTATCAAAACCGAAAATTAATTTTATTAATAATTTTTGATTTTGCTCACACTTTGTGACGGGTTTCCGAGTGACCAAAGAAGCCATTTTGTGTCATTGGTATGGGTGAACCAATGACACAAAATGGCTCCATACAATTTTGGCAGCTGTCCATACAAAAATGGTACGTATTTAGAAAATCTGTAACTTTTGAAGGAATTTTCTGATCCATTTGGCAAGGTTGTAGGTATTGTTGAGAGCTATTCAGAAAAACTTTGATATACGGAAAAAAATTGCCGATTATATTTAATCATTATTTATTACAAAAACTTATTTTCCCTAAATCCATATTTTTTTTATTTTCGAGATTATTATATGGTTTAGAGGACAAAACCCTGCAACTTTTGAGCCATGGAGAAGTATGGTCAAAAATTATGCCACCGAATTATGAGTTTTGAAAAAAAAGTAAGTTTTTAAAAAAATCATATGTCATGCAGAAACATTTTTTTTCCTCATTTTTATGTGATTGAATTTGCAATCGAAAATTATTTTACAGTTTTTTTTATAAATGGCCCTGTTTGCAAGATGTAGCCACAGAATGTATGATTTCAGCAAAATATTAGCACTTTTCCGATTATGTATGAATGTTTGATTTCAGCAAAATATTAGCACTTTTCCGATTATAAAAAATAGTGGCCATAAGTGATCATTTCTGAAAATTGGCTATAAAATTGTTTAAGAAACATTGATGACTGGACCGCTGGTTGCAGAGATACAGCGATTGAAAGAAAACGATACAGGAGAATTGAAGCATCTTAAGTCTTATCCAGTCTTATTCTCCTTTTCGAATGTTTACATCTCAGCAGCTAATGGCCCGATTTTCAATGTTAAAAAATTTAACATTCGTAAAATTTGCGAACTTTTCGAAAACTATATTTTGTTTTTTTTTATCGAGACATGTTAGGGGAACAAAGCGAGTTGTGCCGCTACAACCACGGAATATAATGTCCAGGGCATTCGTGGAAATACAATGTCCCATCCCCAAGGGTCCCGAAGCACCAAAATTTCTTAGCATGGTGCTCCCAACGATTAATTGCCTAAACAAACAGGAACGTGAGCGGGGGATCCCCACGTTTCTTCCTCCCCTGTAGATTCAGAACTGTATTGCTGTTTGAACATTCGTGTTCAGACTCAATCCAATTCAACGAATCATCTTTGCGGTTAACTTTACGCAGTTGGCCTGGCCGCTTTAACGTTTGTGATGTTTCAATGCAATTTATTGAATTGGGGCACTGCAAATGTTAATAATGACAAGAAGAGTGCTAGGCGTTAATCAACCTAAGGCGTTTTCCAGGATGCCCTCGAAAGACTGGCTGCGATAGGGTTAGATTAGATTAGATTATATTAGAATCAAGACATGTTAGGGGAACAGCATCTAACTCCATCGTGCCTCTAATGTTGCCATATCAGCATTATCACGTTCAATTAAAGCTCATATAAAGCGTTTGCAACTGAAATCGAGTGATGAATAGCACAATATGATGTGAGCAAGCAAGTTTCTATCAACAGTTGCACAAAATTGGTTGTTTAAACAGTAAAAATGAGCAAATATGATGAAGTTAGGAGCGAGTGCTTAACCTGTCAAACATACGAGAATTTCCCCTAGGTCAAGGCAAAAGGGCCAAACATTCAAAATTACTCCTTTTTTAAATGTTAGTCTTAATTTAAAAAAAAAATCATAATATTTACGTACCTTTTTTGTATTGACAGCGGCCGAAATTGTATGGATTCTTGTATGGGTGAACTAATGACACGCTTCTTTGGTCCACAAAAGTTGAGCCAAATAAAAAAAAAAATACAAAAAATAGTTAAAAACGGCCAATTTCGAAGAGTATTGCTCAGTTTTCTTGGACTTTGCCAATCTTTAAAAAAAATATAGCTTTTCTCTTAGGGAAGGCTTACAAAAAAAAGTTAAACTGTTAGTGGTAAAATTTAAATATTACATTCACTAAAAATGAGCTCTAATAACACAAACCTATATATGACTACAATGACTGCATAAAATTTCCCAACTGAAACATTGTTGCTGAAATTGAATCCGTACTCCTGGAGGCAGCTCAACTATCAGCAAAGTTTGATAAAGCCAGTCATTGTTTTCACCGTCTCCAAACTCTGTGCGCTATCATCTCCAACCCCACACTCTGAAGGGACTACTTTGAATAACAAATTCACGATAACTAATGTTTTGCTTCCAGCAGCCATCAGGAGGACTCTCGGTCTTACTCTCAGTCCGTCCGATCGAGAGCTCTTGGCTGGCTGACTGGCTACCGGAGAATATCTTCTGGGGCTCCAAAGTGCACAACGCAATCCTGGCAGAGTTTCGGTATGATATATAATGACGTTTTAATGTTTGCAAAGAGACTGGGACCTGCTGGCTCCGGAGAGCAAACTGCAAAAGTGGCTTGAACGACTCCCTGATGTGCATTTTCTTGGACAGTTTTCAGACAGTGGTTTGAATTTGATTTAATTTATAATTTAAAGGGAATTAAAGGGAATTTGGAAATGCTTTTACATTTAAAACTAATTTAACAGATTATAAATAAAATCATAAGTTTGCAATATGTTTTTTTTAATATTCATTTTGATTTAAAAAAGCACATCTCAAGTTGGAGACAACTTAACAGAACTCCAACCTTTGACAGAACTCCAATAGATAACAGATATGCATGTGCTCATGCTGGAGCAGAAGATTGTTCAAAAATCATTTACCATGCAATAAATCTACCCTGGAGTACTAATTTATACCCACCCACATGGTATCACCCATTAATAATTTTAAATAAATTGAGATTCAGACCACAGTCGACTGAAACTATTCGATAACGAACCCACTCCAGTTGACCGTCGTAATGTTGAAAAAAGAACCGACTTTCTCAAGTAACATTTGCAATTTGGCCGAAACTCAAACAGCTAGCAGTGCTTGCGCCGCGTTCGAAGTTGATTAATTTCGCCCAATTGTTCCGAAAACTACCCGCGTTGAATTGCCAATTGCGGCCAGCAAGATTACAGTGGCGGTGTCCCAACCGGAACCGATTTCGACTAATTGCAGCCCCAGCGCTTCCACAGATGCCAATAAGTTTCCGGCCGTTGGACTGCTCACTAGAACTCACGAGCTCTCGAGACAGCTGCTGCCAGTTCTTGGCGAATTCGACTGGGCCCGAATAAGCCCAATCCAAACTATTCGAAGGCAGCGAGCTGGAGGGAATCTTTATGGAATCTGAAAAATAGTTTTTTATTAAAGCCTTATGGAAATTTGTTCACTGAAATTTTAACTTTTAGTCATTTTTCATTAATTTTAAAACTTAAGTTATTTCAAGCTTAACTTGAAAAATACTCCAAGGAATTTTGTGTGTTAATTTTAGATTTTTAATTATTTAGAATGATTATTTTTACAGATAATTATTACAACAAACTCGGATGACACTTATCAATGCTCAAAACACTTAATCTAAATTCAGAATACTATTTAGAACAAGCTCGATATAGTTCCCTTTTCCCAGAGAATTGCTCAGCATCCAACAGACTAAGTTTCTTGGCAACATCCAGATCGTCAATAGGAAATAATTGCCAAAGTTCAACCGGCAACGATTGGAAAACAAGCACCTTTTCAGCAATTACGTGACTTTCGACTTTCCTGGAAAGTAGTCAGCGCCGCTCACACACACACACATCGGGTGGACGCCACGTGGAGCATCGGAGCCACACCTTTACGAAAGTTCAAGAAGGTGTTACGCAAGCCATAACTAATTTCCATTCCCACCCAACCCAACCATCGACAAAGTCTTCTGCAAAGTCAACAAGCCACAGCCAGCTCGATTGGCGATGATTCAGAATGCAGAAAACGGAGCCGGCTGAGAGCACAAACATATATTTTGGTTTTCCACCAGCACCACCCTCCCAAGACACCCAAGAGTCAAGGGAAGACATCACCTGGCTGGTTGGTAAAAGCTTCTTCCAACTCCACTTGCGGTAAGTTTTGGAGCTTTGCCGCATCACACGAGAAGCGAACCTCAACCAAAGTTGAGACTTGGGGTGGGGTAGAAAAGCAAAACTTATAACAGATAATAATTCCTGTACGATCGTAAATCCTTCACGGGAAAGTTATTATTTCTTCATTGCAAAGTTGAAAGATCCATCTTTTACCACAGCCCAGAAAACGGGGGAAATTTTGGGAAATGGAAGATGCATGTGCCTACACGTAGTCTTACCAACTAGTCTCCTGAGATGCTGTAATTCCACAACGAAAGGCATGCAAAACATTGTCGGTTTTGGGGGTGCTTTTTGACCAATGCACGAAAGCCAAAATTGTGACATTAGGAACACCTTGGTTGAAAACTGTGTCCCTTTGATATTGTAACAACTCTAAAGTCATGAAAATCTCAGGTGTTTATTTGTTCAAACACTTTACAATAAGCGCTAAACTACGAAAAACATGTTCAAAGTTTCTTTGAGTAATTGCATTACAGAAAAAAAAACTCGAAAACGTAATAAAATCGTCAAACACCAATTAAATCGCTTCTCCGTCGCCAATCGCCATCGCAAGTGCACTCGAAATTGAATTTCCAAGAATAGCTCGAAATGACCAAAATGCACAAAACCAATCCGGTCGGGCCCGAATTCGGGCTCCAATTGAAAAAAAAAAAAGTTGGAGACACTTTCGCAACGGCAACCAGCACACACAAAAAAAAGCAGCAGTACAGAGAGACAGAAGCAGAACCGATAAACCCTAATGCACAGAGCCGGAGCAAATCCAACACAATGTGATCAATCAACCGTTGCATAGAGATCGATGTAATCGCAAATTGATTTAAGTTTTTTGCTTGCTTTCCCTTGGCTCAGTGTCTACGTCGTTGCCCGGGTCTGGCCGTGTCTTGTCTTGCTTGTCGTCCTCTGTTGGTCGTGCTTTCTTGTCACACGTGCGTTTTTGGCTAAATTGAGCTGAGGATCCCACGTTGTGCAGCTTTCAATGCCTCACTTTCTGACCTTCACAGATTCCCCAGGAATTTCAATCCTGTGATATTCTATAGACACCGTAAAAATCTGTTTGATGTTGCCACTTTTTTGGTGCAACAGAAAGGCACCATATTGACACCACGACTCGAGTTTTTGGAAGCACCTTTAAAAAAATAGGACTCGTATTGTAGGGGTAAGCGTGGTTGCCTCTCACCCAGTCGGCCTGGGTTCGATCCCAGAAGGTCTCGGTGGCATTTTTCGGGACGAGATTTGTATGATCACGCCTTCTATCAGACCTAGAAGGTTAGGTCGTTAGCTCAGTCCAGGTGTAGGAATCGTCTCCCTGGGTCCTGTCTCGGTGGAGTCGCTGGTAGGCAGTTGGACTCACAATCCAAAGGTCGTCTGTTCGAATCCCAGGGGGATGGAAGCTTGGGTGTAAAAAGAGGTTTGCAATTGCCTCAACAATCAAGCCTTCGAACATCTAGTTTCGAGTAGGAATCTCGCAATCGAGTACGCTAAGCAACCCGAGCATGGGTAAATAACAAGAGAAATGCAAAATAATACCATTCAATGGTATCAATACCAAATATTGGTTTTCGCGAGCCCTTGAAAAAATGTCTAAAGTGTAAGTTAATACTAATCTGTGGTATTTTACCAAATTTTGGTATTGTTTTGTTATTGGGCAAATTTTAAGAAAATGACGAATTTTGACATACTGTTACTTACTTACATACTTTAAAACACAAATCTACTCCAAATTAAAGCCAACTACTTCATTTTGGTCCAAAAAAGTCATTTAATGATCTTTATAAATTAGGGAATACCATACATTGGTATTGTAAAGGTATTTTAAATAAAAAATTTATAAAATGAAGTTGATTCATAAAAAAAAATCTATTTTAAATGATGTTTAACATTCTTAAAAGTATGCTGATACATTTGAAAATGATAAGACAAACATGTATATATTTAAACGATTAACTTTACGACAACAATAGGTTTTACGTGAAAAATTTAAGATTTCAGAATGGATTTTACTTAACATTGTGTGCCTTTTTCGTTAAAATCGATAAACTCAAAAAAAATAATGTCAATCTTTGATAATTTGATAAAATAACTCTTTCAATACCAGAATGTTGGTATGCATGTAGTATTCGAACTTCGTTCTAAAATCCTTTTAATATTGGATTTGTGTTGAATCCTATTCAGTAGAAATCATGCATCCTCGAAAATCCCACAAAAATGCCACGCTGCCTGGGCTAAAGCCTGTCTCGTTCTGGTTTAGTTTGTTTTTCTTTCTTTGAATTTCCTGATATTTTTGCCTGCACCTAAAACATATTGATGCAGCAGCAGCCCGTTTTCAATAAGCGTTGATAGCTCAGTTGGTAAACGGATAGCTAAATTGGTGTCTGCACCTTACCTGTCATGAGTTCGATTCCAGTATTACTCTAGTTTTCTTTACCTGATATTTTTTGGCTCTCCTAGCAAGACTTCGTTTTCCTGCCTGTTCAAAGGATTTAAATATAGCATCAAAATTCTGCCCATTTCTCATGCAATCCTATTAGCCAAATTGAATTCCCGTTGTAATCCTATACGAAATTCTCACTGTCCAATGAGATTTTTATTTACCCGGAAAGTTGTTATTGTCTGATATTCATTTGCCCTTGGAATGGCACGTTTTGGTATTGCTTTGGTCTTCCCCATACAGTATTTTGGTATGATTTCATGGTATTATACCATCTATTACTGGGCAACCAAGGGCACATTTTGGTATTTGTTATTATGCCAAGTAATACCAAAATATGGTATTCCTGTGTTATTTACCCCTGCTCGGGAATGCTGTAGAGCGAATAATGTATTTATTAATAATTTATTTTAAAAAAATTAGGTCGATAGCAAACAACGTGTTGAATTCAGAAAATGATTTAAGTTGAACAGAAGTTGTCCGAAAAATTCCGACCCATTTCACCTTAATATGAAATCAAGATTCAATCAGCTAGTGCTTTTTGGACACACCAAGCAAGAATGACTTACATACATGTAGAAAATCTAAAAATTTATGAAATACTTTTTTCCTTGCTTTGCGTGATCTTGTTTTTATTTATTTGTATAAAACGCACTATTCTATAAACCTCAAAAAGCGACTCACGACAAGATATTATGGCCCCGTCGTGTTGTTCTTCTCACTCGATTTCCGTTTCTCATGCTCTGGATGCTAGTCTGGAGCTGTTAGAAAAAAGAAACCTGCACAAGAGAGGCGATATTTGGCTCAGCAGAAAAAAAAATCGGTCCTAATTTAAAATTTAAAAACTTAACGGGAATGATCTCGACAGCAACATCAGATTTTTGCTATGAGAATAATAATTAAAAGCCAAAATAATTCAACGGTATTTGACAAAAAAAAACGGAATCGACGTAACACCTTATAATGTGGCCCTCTTAAACCTTGCGGTTTCGTCAACGGATCCACAGGCGTGTATCGTTCTTTTTGCGACAAGACTCCGCCTCCCGAGTCTCCTAAGTGTGAAGGTATGGGCTCGGGGAGAGGGCACCGAATTCCTATATTTACACTTAGAATTTTTTGCGTCCGCCCCGGGATTCGAACCGGCGACCTCTGGATTGTGAGTCCAGTGCGCGGTCCGATTGATCCACACAGGCAGACGGTATTTGACAGCAGCATCCGATTGCTTGCTATCCTAGTCCTTTTAAATTCCCAAAAATCGTCCAACTCAAAGCGACACTTACTTGGATATACCGTGGAGATTTTCCCTTATCCCGTCTTCCTCATCCCGAGTATGGTTAAATAAAAAAGGAATTGCGTAATAATCCCTTTCTCTGGTATCAATACTAAATTTTGGTATTTCCGAACCTTTAAACATTGTCTCAAGGATTATGCAAGATCAAAATGTGGTATCATACCAATTTAAGGGATTGTTTTGATATTGGAAAATTGGTATGATTTCATGGTAACCAAGGGCACATTTTGGTCGCTGGTATCTGCACAAGTAACACCAAAATTTGGCATTTTCGTGTTATTTACCCCTGCTTGGGATCACTATCCTTGATT